>NW_027140578.1:400000-402500 GCF_036365525.1 Heterodontus francisci | reverse complement strand
CTTATATATATGAACACACACACATACACACACACCACAGCCCAGACACTGAGACTTATATATTTGCACACACACACACACACACTCCACAGCCCAGACACTGAGAGTTATATATATGCGCACAAACACACACGCACACACACACACACACACACACGCACACACACACACACAAAAAAACCACAGCCCAGACACTGACACTTATATATATGCACACGCACACAAACACGCACAGCACAGCCCAGATAGTGAGACTTATATATATGCACACACGCACACACACACACACACCACAGCCCAGACACTGAGACTTATATAAAAGCACACACACAAACCACAGCCCAGACACTGAGACTTATATATATGCACACACAAACACCACAGCCCAGACACTGAGACATATACATATGCGCACACACACACACACACAAACACCACAGCCCAGACACTGAGACTAATATATATGCACACACATACACCACAGCCCAGACACTGAGCCTTATATATATATGCGCACACACACACACAACACAGCACAGTCGTTAAGACTTATATTTATGCACACACACACACCACAGCCCAGACACTGTGACTTATATATATGCTCACACACACACCACTGCCGAGACACAGAGACGTATATATATGCACACACACACACACACACCACAGCCCAGACACTGACACTTATATATATGCACACACACACATCACACCCCAGACACTGAGACTTATATATATGCGCACACACACACATACACCACAGCCCTGTCCCTGAGACTTATATATATGCACACACATACGCCACAGCCCAGACACTTTGACTTATATATATGCACACACACACACACACACACCACAGCCCAGACACAGAGACTTATATATATGCACAAACACACACACACACACCACAGCCCAGACACTGAGACTTATATATATGCACACACACACACCACAGCCCAGCCACTGAGACTTATATATATGCACACACATACGCCACAGCCCAGACACTTTGACTTATATATATGCACACACACACACACACACACAGACACACACACACACACACACACCACCGTCCAGACACTGAGAATTATATATATGCACACACACACATACACACCACAGCCCAGACACTGAGACTTATATGTGTGCGTGCGCACACACACACACACCACAGCCCAGACACTGAGACTTATATATATGCGCACACACACATACACACCACAGCCCAGACACTGAGACTTATATATATGCACACACACACACCACAGCCCAGACGCTGTGACTTATATATATGCACACACACACACACACACACACACACACACACACACACACACACACACACACACACACACACACACACACACACACACACACCACAGTCCAGACACTGAGAATTATATATCTGCACACACATTCACACCACAGCCCAGAGACTGAGACTTATATATGTGCGCACACACACACACACACACACACACACACACACACACACACACACCACAGCCCAGACACTGAGACTTATATATATGCACACACACACACACACACACACACACACACCACAGCCCAGACTCTGAGACATATATATACACACACACACACACACACACGCATGCACACACACCACAGCCCAGACACTGAGTCTTTCATATATGCACACAGACACACACACACACACACCACAGCCCAGACACTGAGACTTATATATGTTCACACACACACACACACACACACACACACACACACACACACACACACACACACACACACACACACCACAGCCCAGACACTGAGGCATATATATATGCACACACACACACAACAATCCAGATACTGAGACTTACATATATGCACACACACACACCACAGCCCAGACACTGAGACATACATATGTGCACACTCACACACACACACACACACCACAGCCCAGACACTGAGACATACATATGTGCACACACACACACACACACACCACAGTCCAGACACTTAGAATTATATATATGCACACACACTCACACCACAGCCCAGACACTGAGACTTATATGTGTGCGTACACACACACACACACACACACACACACACACACACACACACACACACACACTCACACACCACAGCCCAAACACTGAGACGTGTATATATGCGCACACAAACATACAAACCACAGCCCAGACACTGAGACTTATATATATGCGCACTCACACATGCACACACACACACACACACACACACACACACACACACACACACACACACACACACACACACACACACCACAGCCCAGACACTGAGACTTATATATATGCACACACACGCACACACACACCACAGCCCAGATACTGAGACTTATATATATGCGCACAGACACACACACACACACACACACACACACACACACTCACCACAGCCCAGACACTGAGGCTAATATATATGCACACACACACACACACACACACACACACACACACACACACACACACACACACACACA
>NW_027140578.1:287500-290000 GCF_036365525.1 Heterodontus francisci | reverse complement strand
TATTTTTGCACACAGACACACACACACACACACACATACACACACACACACCGCACAGCCCAGACACTGAGGCTTATATATATGCACACACACACACACACACACACTCCACAGCCCAGACACTGAGACTTCAATATGTGCACACGCGCACACACACACACACACACCACAGCCCAGACACTGAGACTTATAAATTCGCACATACACACACACACACACACACCACAGCCCAGACACTGAGACATATATATATGCACACACACACACACACACACACACAAACACACACACCACAGCCCAGACACTGAGACTTATATATATGCACAAACACACACACACACACAAACACACACACGCACACACCACAGCCCAGACACTGAGGCTTATATATATGCACACACACACACACACACACACACACACACACACACACACACACACACACACACACACACACACCACAGCCCAGACACTGAGAATTGCATATGTGCACACGTACACACACACACACACGCACACCGCAGCCCAGACACTGAGACTTATATATTCGCACACACACACACACACACACACACACACACACACACACACACACACACACACACACACACACACACACACACACACACCACAGCCCAGACACTGAGAATTGCATATGTGCACACGTACACACACACACACACACACGCACACCGCAGCCTAGACACTGATACTTATATATTCGCACACGCACACACACACACACACACACACACACACACACACACACACACACAAACACACACCACAGCCGAGAAGCTCAGGCTTATCTATATGCACACACACACACAAACACACACACCACAGCCCAGACACTGAGACTTATATATATGCAAACACACTCACACCACAGCCCAGATACTGAGACTTATATCTATGCACGCACACACACACACACACACACAAACACACACACACACACACACCACAGCCCAGACACTGAGGCTTCTATATATGCAAACACACACACACACACACACCACAGCCCAGACACTGAGACTTACATATGTGCACACACACACACACACACACACCACAGCCCAGACACTGAGACTTATATATTCGCACATGCACACACACACACACACACAGCCCACAGCCCAGACACTGAGACTTATATATATGCACACACACATGCACACACACACACACACACACAAACACACACCACAACCGAGAAACTGAGGCTTCTCTATATGCACACACACACACAAACACACACACCACAGCCCAGACACTGAGAGTTATATATATGTACACACACACACACACCACAGCCCAGACACTGAGACTTATATATTCGCAAACAAACGCACACACAAACACACACACGCCACAGCCCAGACACTGTGACTTATATATATGCACACACACAAACACCACAGCAAGACACTGAGACTTATATATTCGCACACACACACACACAAAAACAAACATTCACACACACACACACAGCACAGAACAGACACTGAGAGTTATACATATATACACACATACACCACAGCCCAGACACTGAGACTTATATATATGCACACACACACACACACAAAAACCACAGACCAGACACTGAGAATTATATAATGCACACACACACACACACACCACAGCCCAGTCACTGAGAATTATATATATGCACACACACACACACACCACAGCCCAGTCACTGAGACTTATATATATGCACACACACACACACACACGCACACACACACACACACACACAGACAGACACACACACCACAGCCCAGGCACTGAGACTTATATATATGCACACACAGTCACACCACAGCCCAGACACTGAGGCTTATACATATGCCCCCCCCCCCACACACACACACACACACACACACACACACACACACACCACAGCCTAGACACTGAGACTTATATATATGCACACACGCACACACAAACACACACATACACACACACCACAGCCTAGACACTGAGACTTATATATATGCACACACACACACACACACACACACCACAGCCCAGACACTGAGACATATATGTATGCACACACACACACACACACACACACCACAGCCCAGTCACTGAGACTTATATATATGCACACACACACACACACACACACACACACACACACACACACACACACACACACCACAGCCCAGACACTGAGACTTATATATATGCACATACACAAACCCACACACACCACAGCCTAGACACTGAGACATATATATATGCAGACACACACACACACACACACACACACACACACACACACACACACACACACACACACACACACCACAGCCCAGACACTGAGACATATATGTATGCACACACACACACACACCACAGCCCAGTCACTGAGACTTATATATATGCACACACACACACACACACACACACACACACACACACACACACACACACACACCACAGCCCAGACACTGAGACTTATATATATGCACATACACAAACCCACACA
>NW_027140578.1:222500-225000 GCF_036365525.1 Heterodontus francisci | reverse complement strand
ATACACACACAAACACCACAACCCAGACACTGAGACTGATATATATGCACACACACACACACACACAGATACAGACTCCACAGCCCAGATACTTACGCTTATATTAGAATTAGAATTAGAATATTACAGCGCAGTACAGGCCCTTCGGCCCTCGATGTTGCGCCGATTATCTGACCTACACTATTCCATTTTCATCCATATGTCTATCCAATGACCACTTAAATGCCCTTAAAGTTGGCGAGTCTACTACTGTTGCAGGCAGGGCGTTCCACGCCCCTACTACTCTCTGCGTAAAGAAACTACCTCTGACATCTGTCCTATATCTTTCACCCCTCAACTTAAAGCTATGTCCCCTCGTGTTTGCCATCCTCATCCGAGGAAAAAGACTCTCACTATCCATCCTATCTAAACCTCTGATTATCTTGTATGTCTCTATTAAGTCACCTCTCCTCCTCCTTCTCTCTAACGAAAACAACCCCAAGTCCCTCAGCCTTTCCTCGTAAGACCTTCCTTCCATACCAGGCAACATCCTAGTAAATCTCCTCTGCACCCTTTCCAAAGCTTCGACATCCTTCCTATAATGCGGTGACCAGAACTGCACGCAATACTCCAGGTGCGGCCTCACCAGAGTTTTGTACAGCTGCATCATGACCCCGTGGCTCTGAAACTCGATCCCCCTACTAATAAAGGCTAACACACCATATGCCTTCTTAACAGCCCTATTAACCTGGGTAGCAACTTTCAGGGATTTATGTACCTGGATACCAAGATCTCTCTGCTCATCTACACTACCAAGAATCTTCCCATTAGCCCAGTACTCTGCATTGCTGTTACTCCTTCCAAAGTGAATCACCTCACACTTCTCCGCATTAAACTCCATTTGCCATCTCTCAGCCCAGCTCTGCAGCCTATCTATGTCCCTCTGTACCCTACAACACCCTTCGACACTATCCACAACTCCACCGACCTTCGTGTCATCCGCAAATTTACTAACCCACCCTTCTACACCCTCATCCAGGTCGTTTATAAAAATGACAAACAGCAGTGGCCCCAAAACAGAACCTTGCGGTACACCACTAGTAACTAAACTCCAGGATGAACATTTGCCATCAACCACCACCCTCTGTCTTCTTTCAGCTAGCCAATTTCTGATCCAAAGCTCTAAATCACCTTCAACCCCATACTTCCGTATTTTCTGCAATAGCCTACCGTGGGGAACCTTATCAAACGCCTTACTGAAATCCATATACACCACATCCACGGCTTTACCCTCATCCACCTGTTTGGTCACCTTCTCGAAAAACTCAATAAGGTTTGTGAGGCACGACCTACCTTTCACAAAACCGTGCTGACTATCGCAAATGAACTTATTCTTTTCAAGATGATTATAAATCCTGTCTCTTATAACCTTTTCCAACATTTTACCCACAACCGAAGTAAGGCTCACAGGTCTATAATTACCAGGGCTGTCTCTACTCCCCTTCTTGAACAATATATATGCTCACACACATCACACACACACACACACACACCACAGCCCAGACCCTGAGACTTATATATATGTACACACACACACAAACACACCACAGCACACACACTGACACTTATATATATGTACACACACACAGACACCCACACACACCACTGCCCAGACACGGAGACTTATATATATGCACGCACACACGCACACACACACACACAGACAAACACACACCACAGCCCACACACTGACACTTATATATATGCACACACACGCACCACACCCCAGACACTGAGACTCATATTTATATGCGCGCACACACACACACACACCACAGCCCAGACACTGACGCTTACATACATGCACAATCACATCACACACACACACACACCAGAGCCCAGACACTGAGACTTATATATCTGCACACACACACACTCACACACCACAGCTCAGACACTGAGACTTATACAAATGCACACACAAACACACACACACACACACACACCACAATCCAGACACTGAGACTTATATAACTGCACACACACACACACACACACACAAAACACAGCCCAGACACTGAGACTTATATATATGCACACACACACACTCACACACAAACACACCACAGCCCAGATACTGAGACTTATATATATGCACACACACACACACCACAGCCCACACACTGACACTTATATATATGCACACACACACACACAGACACACACACACAGCACAGCCCAGACACTGAGACTTATATGTCTGCACACACACACACCACACCCCAGACACTGAGACTTATATTTATATGCACACACACACACACACCACAGCCCAGATACTTACGCTTATATATATGCTCACACACATCACACACACACACACACACCACAGCCCAGACACTGAGACTTATATATATGCACGCACACACACAACAGCCCAGACACTGAGACTGATATATATGCACACACAGACACACACACAGATACACACTCAACAGCACAGATACTTACGCTTATATAT
>NW_027140578.1:212500-215000 GCF_036365525.1 Heterodontus francisci | reverse complement strand
GGGGAGGTGGGACTATTACAAATTGGACGGTCTACACCTGGGCCGGACTGGAACCAATGTCCTTGGAGGTGCTTTTGCTAACGCTGTTGGGGAGGGTTTAAACTAATGTGGCAGGGGGATGGGAACGAATTGAGGTCAGTTGACAGTAAGGAGGTAGTAACAAAAGCCTGTAAGGAACTAGATAATGAAGTCAGTGTGACTAAGGGGAAGAACAGGCAGGGAGCAGATGATGAATATAAAGGGACTGGTGGTCTGAGGTGCATTTGTTTTAATGCAAGAAGTGTAGCAGGTAAGGCAGATGAACTTAGGGCTTGGATTAGTACCTGGGAGTATGATGTTATTGCTATTACTGAGACTTGGTTGAGGGAAGGGCATGATTGGCAACTAAATATCCCAGGATATCGATGCTTCAGGCGGGATAGAGAGGGAGGTAAAAGGGGTGGAGGAGTTGCATTACTGGTCAAAGAGGATATCACAGCTGTGCTGAAGGAGGGCACTATGGAGGACTCGAGCAGTGAGGCAATATGGACAGAACTCAGAAATAGGAAGGGTGCGGTAACAATGTTGGGGCTGTACTACAGGCCTCCCAACAGCGAGCGTGAGATAGAGGCACAAATATGTAAACAGATTATGGAAAGATGTAGGAGCAACAGGGTGGTGGTTATAGGAGATTTTAATTTTCCCAACATTGACTGGGATTCGCTTAGTGTTAGAGGTCCAGATGGAGCAGAATTTGTAAGGAGCATCCAGGAAGGTTTTCTAGAGCAGTATGTAAATAGTCCAAATCGGGAAGGGGCCATACTGGACCTGGTGTTGGGGAATGAGCCCGGCCAGGTTGTTGAAGTTTCAGTAGGGGACTACTTTGGGAATAGTGATCACAATTCCGTAAGCTTTAAAATACTCATGGACAAAGACGAGAGTGGTCCTAAAGGAAGAGTGCTAAATTGGGGGAAGGCCAACTATACCAAAATTCGGCAGGAGCTGGGAAATGTAGATTGGGAGCAGCTGTTTGAAGGTAAATCCACATGTGATATGTGGGAGGCTTTTAAAGAGAGGTTGATTAGCGTTCAGGAGAGACATGTTCCTGTGAAAATGAGGGATAGAAATGGCAAGATTAGGGAACCATGGATGACAGGTGAAATTGTGAGACTAGCTAAGAGGAAAAAGGAAGCATACATAAGGTGTAGTCGGCTGATGAAAGACGAAGCTTTGAAAGAATATCGGGAATGTAGGACCAATCTGAAACGAGGAATTAAGAGGGCTAAAAGGGGTCATGAAATATCTTTAGCAAACAGGGTTAAGGAAAATCCCAAAGCCTTTTATTCATATATAAGGAGAAAGAGGGTAACTAGAGAAAGGATTGGCCCACTAAAGGACAAAGGAGGAATGTTATGCTTGGACTCAGAGAAAATGGGTGAGATTCTAAACGAGTACTTTGCATCGGTATTCACCGAGGAGAGGGACATGACGGATGTTGAGGTTAGGAACAGATGTTTGATTACTCTAGGTCAAGTCGGCATAAGGAGGGAGGAAGTGTTGGGTATTCTAAAGGGCATTAAGGTGGACAAGTCCCCAGGTCCGGATGGGATCTATCCCAGGTTACTGAGGGAAGCGAGAGAGGAAATAGCTGGGGCCTTAACAGATATCTTTGCAGCATCCTTAAACACGGGTGAGGTCCCGGAGGACTGGAGAATTGCTAATGTTGTCCCCTTGTTTAAGAAGGGTAGCAGGGAAAATCCAGGTAATTATAGACCGGTGAGCCTGACGTCAGTGGTCGGGAAGGTGCTGGAGAAGATACTGAGGGATAGGATCTATTCCCATCTGGAAGAAAATGGGCTTATCAGTGATAGGCAACATGGTTTTGTGCAGGGAAGGTCATGTCTTACCAACTTAATAGAATTCTTTGAGGAAGTGACAAAGTTGATTGATGAGGGAAGGGCTGTCGATGTCATATACATGGACTTCAGTAAGGCGTTTGATAAGGTTCCCCATGGCAGGCTGATGGAGAAAGTGAAGGCGCTTGGGGTCCAAGGTGTACTAGCTAGATGGATAAAGAACTGGCTGGGCAACAGGAGACAGAGAGTAGCAGAAGAGGGGAGTTTCTCAAAATGGAGACGTGTGACCAGTGGTGTTCCACAGGGATCCGTGCTGGGACCACTGTTGTTTGTGATATACATTAATGATTTGGAGGAAAGTATAGGTGGACTGATTAGCAAGTTTGCAGACGACACTAAGATTGCTGGAGTAGCACATAGTGAAGGGGACTGTCAGAGAATACAGCAGAATATAGATAGATTAGAGAGTTGGGCAGTGAAATGGCAGATGGAGTTCAATCAGGGCAAATGCGAGGTGATGCATTTTGGAAGATCCAATTCAAGAGTGAACTATACAGTAAATGGAAAAGTCCTGGGGAAAATTGATGTCCAGAGAGATTTGGGTGTTCAGGTCCACTGTTCCCTGAAGGTGGCAACGCAGGTAAATAGAGTGGTCAAGAAGGCAT
>NW_027140578.1:0-135000 GCF_036365525.1 Heterodontus francisci | reverse complement strand
TATGCACACACACACACACACACACACCACAGCCCAGACACTGAGACATATATTTCTATGCACACACAGACACACACACACCACAGCCCAGACCCTGAGACTTATATATCTGCACACACACACAGCACAGTCCAGACACTGAGACATACATTTCTATGCACAGACACACACACACACACCACAGCCCAGAACCTGAGGCTTATATATATGCACACACACACAAACACACCACAGCCCAGACATTGTGAATTATCCATCTGCACACACACGCACACACACTACAGCCCAGACACTGAGACTTATATATATGCACACACACATCACACACACACCACAGCCCAGACACTGAGACTTATATATCCGCACACACACACACACACACACGAACACACCACAGTCCAGACATTGTGAATTATCCATATGCACACAAACAGACACACACACACACACACCCACACAAAGACACCCACACACACACACTCTCACACACACACAGACACCCGCACACACACACACACCACAGCCCAGACTCTGATTCTTATATATATGCACAGACACAAACACAAGGACACTCACACACACACCCACCCACACACAGATGCCCACATACACACACACACACACACACACACACACACACACACCACAGCCCAGACACTGAGACTTATATATATGCAGACACACACACACGCACGCACGCACGCACACACACACACACGCACGCACGCACACACACACCCACACACAGTCACCCACACACACACACCCACACCCACACACCCACACACACACACACCACAGCCCAGACACTGGGACTTATATATCCGCACACACACACACACACACGAACACACCACAGTCCAGACACTGGGACTTATTTATATGTACACACACACTCAAACACACACACACACCACAGCCCAGACACTGAGACTTATATATATGCACACACACACACACACAAACACACAAACACACACACACACACAAACACACACACACACACACCCACACACAGACACCCACACATACGCACACACACACATCCACACACAGACACCCACACACTCACACACACACCACAGCCCAGACACTGAGACTTATATGTATGCACACACACCCACCCACACACACCCACACACACAAACACACCCAGACACCCACACACACACACACACAGACACACACCACAGCGCAGACACTGAGACTTATATGTATGCACACACACACACACACACAGACACTCACACACACACACACACCACAACCCTTACATTGAGACCAAAATATATGCACAGACACACACACACACACACACTCACACACACAAACACACGCAGACACCAACACACACACCACTGCCCAGACACTGAGACTTATATATATGCACACACATACACACACAAACACACACGCCACAGCCCAGACATTGAGACTTATATATATGCACACACACACACCCACACACACCACAGCCCAGATACTGAGCGTTATATACGTGCACACACACACACACAACACAGCCCAGACACTGATACCTATCTATATGCACACACACACACACCACAGCCCACAGCCCAGACACTGACACTTATAAATATGCACACACACACACACACACACACACACACACACACACACACACACACACACACACACCACAGCCCAGACACTGAGACTTATATATATGCACACACACACGCACATCACGGCGCAGACATTTTGACTTATATATATATGCACACACACACACACACACACATTCTCTCTCACACACACACTCTTGCTGAAACACATTCTCTCAAATACGCACACACCCTCTTTCTCTCTCTCTCTCTCTCTGACACACACACACAGATCACAGATCACACCACAGGCATTCAGACACAGTCTCTCAGTCAGTTCAACATTTAACTCTCTGTACCAGACCACACTGCTGCAGATGCTAGAAATCTGAAATAAGAAAAGAAAATGCTGGAAATACTCAGCAGCTCTGGCAGGACGTTTTGAGAAAGAAACAGAGTTTAATGTTTCAGGTCGGTGACCCTTCATCAGATCTGGGAGTGATTAGAGATGGAAAATTCTTTAAACTAGATGGGGAAGTGAGGGAGGGGGAGGATTATGATCAACATTCAGTTTAACAATTTCAAAACCATCCTTTTATTATTTAATCTCTCCTGTCTTCCACTGTATCACTGATCTTCCCATTTGTTCATTCAGGTCCAATCATTCAGTGGATTCCTGGATACAGGAACACATTTATAAATCTCAATCAGTCCTCAATCAAATTGGTAACTTTGCTCCAGTCTGATGTATAATTTCTCTGTTTATTTCTCTTCCTCACAGTTAACTTGCTGACGATTGGGATCCTGTCTCGGGGAAACTGCGGTCTCTCCAAATGTGTCACTCGGTACCTGGTGGCCATGTCAGCGGCGGATCTACTGGTCATTATCCTGGACCTGATATTCAGACACATTCCCATTCTTTATCGGGAACAGTTTCTGTTCCTGTATTCCATCCCCTTGTGTAATATCCACGCTGTCCTGCTTTACACAGTCACAGACTGTTCTGTCTGGTTCACCGTCACATTCACCTTTGATCGATTTGTGGCCATTTGTTGTCAGAATCTGAAAAGTAAATATTGCAGTGAGAAAACATCGGCTGTGGTTGTGGGAACAGTGAGTGTGCTGAGCTGTTTAAAGAACATCTTCTGGTATTTTATGTTCACGGGTCAGTATTTGCTGGTGAACAATCCCTGGTTTTGTTGGGCAACAGAGGATGTTTATTATTCTCGTGTCTGGGGAACAATCGAGTTTCTCCACAACATTCTAACCCCGGTCATCCCATTTGTGCTGATTCTGCTGCTCAACGCTCTCACCGTCAGACACATTTTAGTGAGCAGCAGAGGACGCAGGAGACTCCGGGCTCACAGCAGTGGGGAGAGTCACAGAGACCCCGAGATGGAGAGTCGAAGGAAATCTATCATTTTACTGTTAGTTATCTCTGGGAATTTCATGCTGTTGTGGGCCCTGTTAATGGCGTATTCGATATGGAGCCGGATGTTCTATTTGGGTTATCGGTCTGTTATTCTCCCTGGGTTTCTGCGGGAATTGTCCTTCATGCTCCAGCTCCTGAGCTGCTCCACAAACACTGCGATTTACGCCGTGACCCAGACTCAGTTCAGAGAGCAGGTGAAGAATGTGCTGAAATATCCCTTTACTACAATTGTTAAATTAATTCGCTAATCAGAGGAGGGGGAGGGGTCTGTCACCATGGAGACAGAGCGGGGGAGGGGCTTCTCACCATGGAGACAGAGCGGGGGCGGGGCCTGTCACCACGGAGACAGAGCGGGGAGGGGCCTGTCATCATGGAGGCAGAGCGGGGAAGGGGCCTGTCACCACGGAGACAGAGCGGGGGAGGGGCATGTCACCATGGAGACAGAGCGGGGGAGGGGACTGTCACCATGGAGACAGAGCGGGGGAGGGGCCTGTCACCATGGAGATAGAGCGGGGGAGGGGACTGACATCATGGAGACAGAGCGGGGGAGGGGACTGACATCATGGAGATAGAGCGGGGGAGGGGACTGTCACCATGGAGACAGAGCGGGGGAGGGGCCTGTTACCATGGAGACAGAGCGGGGGAGGGGCCTGTCAACATGGACACCGAGCGGGGCGGGGCCTGTTTGCACGGTGACGGGGTAGTGGGGGGCGGTGTCTGTTTCCAGTGTGACGAGGTGGGGGCGGGGTCTGTTTCCGGGGTGACGGAGGTGTGGGGGCGTGGTCTGTTTCCAGGGTGATGGAGGAGCCGGGGCGGTGTCTATTTCCAAGGTGACGTGGTGGGCGGAGTCTGTTTCCAGTGTGACGAGGTGGGAGCGGGGTATGTTTCCAGGGTGACGGGGAGTGGGGGCGGGGTCAGTTTCCAAAGTGACGGGGAGTGGGGGCGGGGTCTGTTTCCAGAGTGACGGCGAATGTGGGCGGGGTCTGTTTCCAGAGTGACGGGAGTGGGGGCGGGGTCTGTTTCCAGGGTGACGGGAGTGGGGGCGGTGTCTGTTTCCAGGGTGACGGGGAGTGGGGGCGGGTCTGTTTCCACAGAGATGGGGAGTGGGGGTGGGGTCTGTTTCCACAGTGACGGCGAATGTGGGCGGGGTCTGTTTCCAGAGTGACGGGAGTGGGGGCAGGGTCTGTTTCCAGGGTGACGGGAGTGGGGGCAGTGTCTGTTACCAAGGAGACGGGGAGTGGGGGCGGGGTCTGTTTCCAGAGTGACGGCGAATGGGGGCGGGGTCTGTTACCAGAGTGACGGGAGTGGGGGCGGGGACTGTTTCCAAGGTAATGGCAACTGGGGGCGGGGTCTGTTCCCAGGGTGACGGGAGTGGGTCGGGGTCTGTTTCCAGAGAGACGGGAGTGGGGGTGGGGTCTGTTTCCGGAGTGACGGAAGTGGGGGCGGGGTCTGTTTCCAAGGTGACGGGAGTGGGGGCGGCGTCTGTTACCAGGGTGACGGTTGTGGGGGCGTGGTCTGTTTCCAGTGTGACAGGAGTGGGGGCGGGGGCCTGTTTCCAGAGTGATGGGAGTAGGGGCGGGGTCTGTTTCCGGGGTGACGGGAGTGGGGGCGGGGTCTGTTTCCAGAGTGACGGGAGTAGGGGCGGGGTCTGTGTCCAGAGTGACGGGAGTGGGGGCGGGGTCTGTTTCCAGGGTGACGGGAGTAGGGGCGGGGTCTGTTTCCAGAGTGACGGGAGTAGGGGCGGGGTCTGTGTCCAGAGTGACGGGAGTGGGGGCGGGGTCTGTTTCCAGGGTGACGGGAGTAGGGGCGGGTTCTGTGTCCAGAGTGACGGGAGTGGGGGCGGGGTCTGTTTCCAGAGTGACGGGAGTGGGGGCGGAGTCTGTGTCCAGAATGACGGGAGTAGGGGCGAGGTCTGTTTCCAGAGTGACGGGAGTGGGGGCGGGGTCTGTTTCCAGAGTGACGGGAGTGGGGGCGGGGTCTGTTTCCCAGGTGACGGGAGTGGGGGCGGGGTCTGTTTCCAAGGTGATGGGAGTGGGGGCGGGGTCTGTTTCCAGAGTGACGGGAATGGGGGCAGGGTCTGTTTCCAGAGTGACGGGAGTGGGGGCGGGGTCTCTTTCCAGAGTGACGGGAGTGAGGGCGGGGTCTCTTTCCAGAGTGATGGGAGTGGGGGCGGGGTCTGAATCTTTCTGATTCTTTTATAATCCCTTTCAAACGAAAAGAATCCTGATAATTATTGATAATTCTTTATAATAATTTATAAACATTTACTGACATTTACAACCTTTATAAACTGTTTATAATTCTTCCTCTCACTTTGTAAATCTTTATAATCTTTATGATTGTCTGCGATTTATTATCCTTTATGAGACTTTATTCTCATTTATAATCTGTTACATTCACTGCCCTGGACAGAAAACATTGAAAATGATCCCCGTGGATTACTCTCAATTCAAACAGATCACAGTGCATATCGTTTAAAATGGCAGCAGCACATGTCGCGTAAAATGGCCGCAGTGAAGGTGACATCAAACAGAACCACAGAGCATATCATTGAAAATGGCCGCAGCACATGTCACGTAAAATGGCCGCAGTGAAGGTGACATCAAACAGACCACAGTGCATATCATTGAAAATGGCCGTACCACATGTCGCTTAAAATGGCCGCTGTGAAGATGACATCAAACAGACCACAGAGCATATCATTTAGAATGGCCATACCACATGTCACGTAAAATGGCCGCAGTGAAGGTGACATCAAACAGACCACAGAGCACATCATTTAGAATGGCCGCAGCACATGTCGCTTAAAATGGCCGCTGTGCAGGGGACATCAAACAGACCACAGAGAACATCATTTAGAATGGCCACAGCACATGTCGCTTAAAATGGCCGCTGTGAAGGTGACATCAAACACACCACAGTGCATATCATTTAAAATGGCCGTACCACATGTCACGTAAAATGGCCGCAGTGAAGGTGACATCAAACAGACCACAGAGCATATCATTGAAAATGGACGCAGTGACGGTGACATCAAACAGACCACAGTGCATATCATTTAAAATGGCCGTACCACATGTCACGTAAAATGGCCGCAGTGAAGGTGACATCAAACAGACCACAGAGCATAACATTTAAAATGGCCGTACCACATGTCACGTAAAATGGCCGCAGTGAAGGTGACATCAAACAGACCACAGAGCATATCATTGAAAATGGACGCAGTGACGGTGACATCAAACAGACCACAGTGCATATCATTTAAAATGGCCATACCACATGTCACGTAAAATGGCCGCAGTGAAGGTGACATCAAACAGACCACAGAGCATAACATTTAAAATGGCCGTACCACATGTCACGTAAAATGGCCGCAGTGAAGGTGACATCAAACAGACCACAGAGCATATCATTGAAAATGGACGCTGTGACGGCGACATCAAACAGACCACAGTGCATATCATTTAAAATGGCCGTACCACATGACACGTAAAATGGGCGCAGTGAAGGTGACATCAAACAGACCACAGAGAACATCATTTAGAATGGCCACAGCACATGTCGCTTAAAATGGCCGCTGTGAAGGTGACATCAAACAGACCACAGTGCATATCATTTAAAATGGCCGTACCACATGTCACGTAAAATGGCCGCAGTGAAGATGACATCAAACAGACCACAGAGCACATCATTTAGAATGGCCGCAGCACATGTCGCTTAAAATGGCCGCTGTGCAGGTGACATCAAACAGACAACAGTGCATATCATCATATCGAAGTGGCCTTTGTTAAAACCAGCTGGAGTGGTACTGAGTCAAACACACACACCATGAAACAGCCAATTCAATCCAGACCTCTATTAATGCCGGCTGGAGTGGTACTGAGCCCCACTCACACACCAGATAAGAGCCAATTTAATTTGAGCCTATATTAATACCAGCTGGAGTGGTACTGACGCTCATTCACACACCGGGAAAGAACCAATTCAATCCAGGCCCCTATTAATACCAGCTGGAGTAAAATTAACGCCCATTTTCACACCAGGAAAGAGCCAATTCAATCCAGGTCTCTATTAATACCAGCTGGAGTGGTACTGAGTACCACTGACACACCAGGAAAGAGCCAATTCAATGCACACCATTATTAATACCAGTTGGAGTGGTACTGAGCCCCACTCACACACCAGGAAAAAGCCAATTATAGCCAGAACGCAATTGATACCAGCTGGAGTGGTACTGAGTCCCACTCACACACCAGGAAAGAGCCACTTCCATCCAGACCTCTATTAATACCAGCTGGAGTGGTACTGAGCCCCACTCACACCAGGAAAGAGTCAATTCAAACCAGGCCTCTATTAATACTAGCTGGAGTGGTACTGAGTCCCACTCACACACCAGGAAAGTGCCAATTGAAACCAAAATTCTATTATTCCCAGCTGGAGTGGTACTGAGTCTCACTCACACACCACGAAAGAATCAATTCAAACCAGGTTTCTCTTGAAACCAGCTGGAGTGGTACTGAGTCTCACTGAAATACCAGGAAAGAGCGAATTCATTCCAAACCTCTATTAACAGCAGCTGAAGTGGTACTGAGCCCCACTCACTCATCAGGAAGGAGGAAATTCAATCCAGGTTTCTATTAATACCAGCTGGAATGGTACTGAGTCCCACTCACACACCAGGAAGGAGCCAATTCAATCCAGGCCTCTAATAAAAGCAGCTGAAGTGGTACTGTGTCCCACTCACACACCAGGAAAGAGGCAATTCAATCCAGGCTTCTATTAATACCAGCTGGAGTGGTACTGTGTCCCACTGACACACCACGAAAGAGGCAATTCAATCCAGGCTTCTATTAATACCAGCCGGAGTGGGACTGAGTCCAACACACACACCAGGAAAGAGCCAAATCAATCCAGACCTCTGGTACTATCAGCTGGAGTGGAACTGAGTCCCACTCACACACCAGGAAAGTGCCAATTCAATCCAGACCTCTATTAATACCAGCTGGAGTGGAACTGAGTCCCACTCACACACCAGTAAGAGTCAATTTAAACCATGCCTCTATTAATACCAGCTGGAGTGGAACTGAGTCCCACTCACACACCAGGAAAGAGTCAATTCAAACCAGGCCTCTATTAATACCAGCTGGAGTGGAACTGACTGCCACTCACACACCAGGAAAGAGTCAATTCAGACCAGGCCTCTATTAATAGCGACTGGAGTGGGACTGAGCCCCACTCACACCAGGAAAGAGTCAATTCAAACCAGGCCTCTATTAATACTAGCTGGAGTGGTACTGAGTCCCACTCACACACCAGGAAAGTGCCAATTGAAACCAAAATTCTATTATTCCCAGCTGGAGTGGTACTGAGTCTCACTCACACACCACGAAAGAATCAATTCAAACCAGGTTTCTCTTGAAACCAGCTGGAGTGGTACTGAGTCTCACTGAAATACCAGGAAAGAGCGAATTCATTCCAAACCTCTATTAACAGCAGCTGAAGTGGTACTGAGCCCCACTCACTCATCAGGAAGGAGGAAATTCAATCCAGGTTTCTATTAATACCAGCTGGAGTGGTACTGAGTCCCACTCACACACCAGGAAGGAGCCAATTCAATCCAGGCCTCTAATAACAGCAGCTGAAGTGGTACTGTGTCCCACTCACACACCAGGAAAGAGGCAATTCAATCCAGGCTTCTATTAATACCAGCTGGAGTGGTACTGTGTCCCACTGACACACCACGAAAGAGGCAATTCAATCCAGGCTTCTATTAATACCAGCCGGAGTGGGACTGAGTCCAACACACACACCAGGAAAGAGCCAAATCAATCCAGACCTCTGGTAATATCAGCTGGAGTGGAACTGAGTCCCACTCACACACCAGGAAAGTGCCAATTCAATCCAGACCTCTATTAATACCAGCTGGAGTGGAACTGAGTCCCACTCAATCACCAGTAAGAGTCAATTTAAACCATGCCTCTATTAATACCAACTGGACTGGAACTGAGTCCCACTCACACACCAGGAAAGAGTCAATTCAAACCAGGCCTCTATTAATACCAGCTGGAGTGGTACTGAGTCCCACTCACACACCAGAAAAGAGACAATTCAATCCAGACCTCTATTAATACCAGCTGGAGTGGAACTGACTCCCACTCACACACCAGGAAAGAGTCAATTCAGACCAGGCCTCTATTAATAGCGACTGGACTGGGACTGAGCCCCACTCACACCAGGAAAGAGTCAATTCAAACCAGGCCTCTATTAATACTAGCTGGAGTGGTACTGAGTCCCACTCACACACCAGGAAAGTGCCAATTGAAACCAAAATTCTATTATTCCCAGCTGGAGTGGTACTGAGTCTCACTCACACACCACGAAAGAATCAATTCAAACCAGGTTTCTCTTGAAACCAGCTGGAGTGGTACTGAGTCTCACTGAAATACCAGGAAAGAGCGAATTCATTCCAAACCTCTATTAACAGCAGCTGAAGTGGTACTGAGCCCCACTCAATCATCAGGAAGGAGGAAATTCAATCCACATTTCTATTAATACCAGCTGGAGAGGTACTGAGTCCCACTCACATACCAGGAAGGAGCCAATTCAATCCAGGCCTCTAATAACAGCAGCTGAAGTGGTACTGTGTCCCACTCACACACCAGGAAAGAGGCAATTCAATCCAGGCTTCTATTAATACCAGCTGGAGTGGTACTGTATCCCGCTGAGACACCACGAAAGAGGCAATTCAATCCAGGCTTCTATTAATACCAGCCGGAGTGGGACTGAGTCCAACACACACACCAGGAAAGAGCCAAATCATTCCAGACCTCTGGTAATATCAGCTGGAGTGGAACTGAGTCCCACTCACACACCAGGAAAGTGCCAATTCAATCCAGACCTCTATTAATACCAGCTGGAGTGGAACTGAGTCCCACTCACACACCAGTAAGAGTCAATTTAAACCATGCCTCTATTAATACCAGCTGGAGTGGTACTGAGTCCCACTCACACACCAGGAAAGATTCAATTCAAACCAGGCCTCTATTAATACCAGCTGGAGTGGGACTGAGCCCCACTCACACACCAGGAAAGAGTCAATTCAAACCAGGCCTCTATTAATACCAGTTGGTGAGGTACTGAGTCCCACTCGCAAACCAGGAAAGTGACAATTGAAACCAAAATTCTATTATTCCCAGCTGGAGTGGTACTGAGTCTCACTGAAACACCAGGAAAGAGCGAATTCATTCCAAACCTCTATGAACAGCAGCTGAAGTGGTACTGAGCCCCACTCACACACCAGGAAGGAGCCAATTCAATCCAGGCCTCTATTAACAGCAGCTGAAGTGGTACTGTGTCCCATTCACACACCAGGAAAGAGGCAATTCAATCCAGGCTTCTATTAATACCAGCTGGAGTGGTACTGTGTCCCACTCACACACCAGGAAAGAGGCAATTCAATCCAGGATTCTATTAATACAAGCCGGAGTGGGACTGAGTCCATCTCACGCACCAGGAAAGAGCCAAATCAATCCAGACCTCGAATAATACCAGCTGGAGTGGTACTGAGCCCCACTCACACACCAGGAAAGAGCCAATTCCAACCAGGCCTCTATTAATACCAGCTGGAGTGATACTGGGTCCCACTCTCACACCAGGACAGATCCAATTCAATCCAGGCCTCTATTAATACCGGATGGAGTGGTACTGAGCCCAACTCACACACCAGGAAAGAGTCAATTCAAACCAGGCCTCTATTAATACCAGCTGGAGAGGAACTGAGACACACTCACACACCAGGAATGTGCCAATTGAAACCAAATTTCTATTATTACCAGCTGGCGTGGTACTGAGTCCCACTCACACGTCAGGAAAGAGGCAATTCAATCCAGGTTTCTATTAACACCAGCTGGAGTGGTACTGTGCCCCATCCACACACCAGGGAAGAGCCATTTCAATCCAGGCCTCTATTAATAGCGACTGGAGTGGGACTGAGCCCCACTCACACACCAGGAAACAGCCACTTCAATCCAGACCTCTAGTAATACCAGCTGGAGTGGTACTGAGTCCCACTCACACACCAGGAAAGGGACAATTCAATCCAGACCTCTATTAATACCAGCTGGAGTGGAACTGAGTCCCACTCACACACCAGTAAGAGTCAATTTAAACCAGGCCTCTATTAATAACAGCTGGAGTGGGACTGAGTCCCACTCACACACCGTGAAAGAGTCAATTCAAACCAGGCCTCTATTAATATCAGCTGGAGTGGAACTGAGTCCCACTCACACACCAGGAAAGTGCCAATTCAATCCAGACCTCTAATTAATACCAGCTGGAGTGGAACTGAGCCCCTCTCACACACCAGGGAAGAGCCATTTCAATCCAGGCCTCAATTTATAGCGACTGGAGTGGGACTGAGCCCCACTCACACACCAGGAAAGTGTCGATTCAAACCAGGCCTCTATTAATACCAGCTGGAGTGGTACTGAGTCCAACTCACACACCAGGAAAGTGCCAATTGAAACCAAAATTATATTATTCCCAGCTGGAGTGGTACTGAATCTCACTCACACACCAGAAAAGAGTCAATTCAAACCAGGTTTCTCTTGAAACCAGCTGGAGTGGTACTGAGTCTCACTGAGACACCAGAAAAGAGCGAATTCATTCCTAACCTCTATTAACAGCAGCTGAAGTGGTACTGAGCCCCACTCACTCACCAGGAAGGAGTCAATTCAATCGAGGTTTCTATTAATAGCAGCTGGAGTGGTACTGAGTCCCACTCACACACCAGGAACTAACCAATTCAATCCAGGCCTCTATTAACAGCAGCTGAAGTGGTACTGTGTCCCACTCACAGACCAGGAAAGAGGCAATTCAATCCAGACCTCGAATAATACCAGCTGGAGTGGTACTGAGCCCCACACACACACCAGGAAAGAGCCAAATCAATCCAGACCTCGAATAATGCTTCAGGCGGGATAGAGAGGGAGGTAAAAGGGGTGGAGGAGTTGCATTACTGGTCAAAGAGGATATCACAGCTGTGCTGAAGGAGGGCACGATGGAGGACTCGAGCAGTGAGGCAATATGGACAGAACTCAGAAATAGGAAGGGTGCGGTAACAATGTTTTGGCTGTACTACAGGCCTCCCAACAGCGAGCCTGAGATAGAGGTACAGATATGTAAACAGATTATGGAAAGATGTAGGAGGAACAGGGTGGTGGTGATAGGAGATTTTAATTTTCCCAACATTGACTGGGATTCACTTCGTGTTAGAGGTCTAGATGGAGCAGAATTTGTAAGGAGCATCCAGGAGGGTTTTCTAGAGCAGTATGTAAATAGTCCAACTCGAGAAGGGGCCATACTGGACCTGGTGTTGGGGAATGAGCCCGGCCAGGTTGTTGAAGTTTCAGTAGGGGACTACTTTGGGAATAGTGATCACAATTCCGTAAGCTTTAAAATACTCATGGACAAAGACGAGAGTGGTCCTAAAGGAAGAGTGCTAAATTGGGGGAAGGCCAACTATACCAAAATTCGGCAGGAGCTGGGGAATGTAGATTGTGAGCAGCTGTTTGAAGGTAAATCCACATTTGATATGTGGGAGGCTTTTAAAGGGAGGTTGATTAGCGTGCAGGAGAGACTTGTTCCTGTGAAAATGAGGGATAGAAATGGCAAGATTAGGGAACCATGGATGACAGGTGAAATTGTGAGACTAGCTAAGAGGAAAAAGGAAGCATACATAAGGTCTAGGCGGCTGATGAAAGACGAAGCTTTGAAAGAATATCGGGAATGTAGGACCAATCTGAAACGAAGAATTAAGAGGGCTAAAAGGGGTCATGAAATATCTTTAGCAAACAGGGTTAAGGAAAATCCCAAAGCCTTTTATTCATATATAAGGAGAAAGAGGGTAACTAGAGAAAGGATTGGCCCACTAAAGAACAAAGGAGGAATGTTATGCTTGGACTCAGAGAAAACGGGTGAGATTATAAACGAGTACTTTGCTTCGGTATTCACCGAGGAGAGGGACATGACGGATGTTGAGGTTAGGAACAGATGTTTGATTACTCTAGGTCAAGTCAGCATAAGGAGAGAGGAAGTGTTGGGTATTCTAAAGGGCATTAAGGTGGACAAGTCCCCAGGTCCAGATGGGATCTATCCCAGGTTAATCAGGGAAGCGAGAGAGGAAATAGCTGGGGCCTTAACAGATATCTTTGCAGCATCCTTAAACACGGGTGAGGTCCCGGAGGACTGGGGAATTGATAATGTTGTCCCCTTGTTTAAAAAGGGTAGCAGGGATAATCCAGGTAATTATAGACCGGTGAGCCTGACGTCAGTGGTAGGGAAGCTGCTGGAGGAGATACTGAGGGATAGGATCTATTCCCATTTGGAAGAAAATGGGCTTATCAGTGATAGGCAACATGGTTTTGTGCAGGGAAGGTCATGTCTTGCCAACTTTTTAGAATTCTTTGAGGAAGTGACAAAGTTGATTGATGAGGGAAGGGCTGTCGATGTCATATACATGGACTTCAGTAAGGCGTTTGATAAGGTTCCCCATGGCAGGCTGCTGGAGAAAGTGAAGGCGCATGGGGTCCAATGTGTACCAGCTCGATGGATAAAGAACTGGCTGGGCAACAGGAGACAGAGAGTAGCAGTAGAAGGGAGTTTCTCAAAATGGAGACGTGTGACCAGTGGTGTTCCACAGGGATCCGTGCTGGGACCACTGTTGTTTGTGATATACATTAATGATTTGGAGGAAAGTATAGGTGGACTGATTAGCAAGTTTGCAGACGACACTAAGATTGGTGGAGTAGCAGATAGTGAAGGGGACTGTCAGAGAATACAGCAGAATATAGATAGATTGGAGAGTTGGGCAGAGAAATGGCAGATGGAGTTCAATCAGGGCAAATGCGAGGTGATGCATTTTGGAAGATCCAGTTCAAGAGTGAACTATACAGTAAATGGAAAAGTCCTGGGGAAAATTGATGTCCAGAGAGATTTGGGTGTTCAGGTCCACTGTTCCCTGAAGGTGGCAACGCAGGTAAATAGAGTGGTCAAGAAGGCATACGGCATGCTTTCCTTCATCGGACGGGGTATTGAGTACAAGAGTTGGCAGGTCATGTTACAGTTGTATACGACTTTGGTTTGGCCACATTTGGAATACTGCGTGCAGTTCTGGTCGCCACATTACCAAAAGGATGTGGATTCTTTGGAGAGGGTGCAGAGGAGGTTCACCAGGATGTTGCCTGGTATGGAGGGCGCTAGCTATGAAGAGAGGTTGAGTGGATTAGGATTATTTTCATTAGAAAGACGGAGGTTGAGGGGGGACCTGATTGAGGTGTACAAAATCATGAGAGGTATAGACAGGGTGGATAGCAAGAGGCTTTTTCCCAGAGTGGGGGATTCAATTACTAGAGGACACGAGTTCAAAGTGAAAGGGGAAAAGTTTAGGGGGGATATGCGTGGAAAGTTCTTTACGCAGAGGGTGGTGGGTGCCTGGAATGCGTTACCAGCGTAGGTGGCAGATGCGGACACGATGTCGTCTTTCAAGATGTATCTAGTCAGATACATGAATGGGCAGGAAGAAAAGAGATACAGACCCTTAGAAAATAGGCGACATGTTTAGATAGAGGATCTGGATCGGCGCAGGCTTGGAGGGCCGAAGGGCCTGTTCCTGTGCTGTAATTTTCTTTGTTCTCTTTGTTCTTTGTAATACCTGATGGAGTGGTACTGAGTCCACTCACACACCAGGAAAGAGCGAATTCCAACCAGGCCTCTATTAATAACAGCTGGAGTGATACTGGGTCCCACTCTCACACCAGGACAGAGCCAATTCAATCCAGGCCTCTATTAATACCAGCTGGAGTGGGACTGAGCCCCACTCAAACACCAGGAAAGAGTCAATTCAAACCAGGACTCTATTAATATCAGCTGGAGTGGTACTGCGTCCCACTCACATACCAGGAAAGAGCCAATTCAATCCAGACCTCTTAATACCAGCTGGATTGTGACTGAGCCGCACTCACTCACCAAGAAAGAGTCAATTCAATCCAGACCTCCATTAATACCAGCTGGAGTGGTACTGAGACCCACTCACACACCAGGAAAGTTCCAATTGAAAGCAAATTTCTATTATTACCAGCTGGAGTGGTACTGAGTCTCACTCACGCACCAGGAAAGAGTCAATTTAAACCAGGTTTCTCTTGAAACCAGCTGGAGTGGTACTGAGTCTCACTGAAACACCAGGAAAGAGCCAATTCAATCCAGGATTCTATTAATACCAGCTGGAGTGGAACTGAGTCCAACTCACACACAAGGAAAGAGCTAGTTCAATCCAGGTCTCTATTAATACCAGCTGGAGTGGTACTGAGCCCCACACACATACCAGGAAAGAGCCATTTCAATCCAGGCCTCTATTAATAGCGGCTGGAGTGGGACTGAGCCCCACTCAAACACCAGGAAAGAGTCAATTCAAATCAGGCCTCTATTAATACCAGCTGGTGAGGTACTGAGTCCCACTCACACACCAGTAAGAATCAATTTAAACCAGGCCTCTTTTAATACCAGCTGGAGTGGAACTGAGTCCCACTCACACACCAGGAAAGAGTCAATTCAAACCAGGCCCCTATTAATAGCAGCTGGAGTGGTACTAAGCCCCACTCACACACCAGGGAAGAGCCATTTCAATCCAGGCCTCTATTTATAGCGACTGGAGTGGGACTGAGCCCCACTCACACACCAGGAAAGAGTCAATTCAAACCAGGCCAGTATTAATATCAGCTGGAGTGGATCTGAGTCCCACTCACACACCAGGAAAGTGCCAATTCAATCCAGACCGCTATTAATACAAGCTGGAGTGGAACTGAGTCCCACTCACACACCAGTAAGAGTCAATTTAATCCAGGCCTCTATTAATACCAGCTGGAGTGGAACTGAGTCCACTCACACACCAGGAAAGAGTCAATTCAAACCAGACCTCTATTAATAGCAGCTGGAGTGGTACTAAGCCCCACTCACACACCAGGAAAGAGTCAATTCAATCCAGACCTCTATTAATACCAGCTGGAGTGGAACTGAGTCGCACTCACACACCAGTAATAGTCAAATTAATCCAGGCCTCTATTAATACCAGCTGGAGTGGAACTGAGTCCACACACACACCAGGGAAGAGCCATTTCAATCCAGGCCTCTATTTATAGCGACTGGAGTTGTACTGAGCCCCACTCACATACCAGGGAAGAGACATTTCAATCCAGGCCTCTATTTATAGCGACTGGAGTGGTACTGAGCCCCACTCACAAACCAGGAATGTCCCAATGCAATCCGGACCTCTATTAATACCAGCTGGAGTAGAACTGAGTCCCACTCACACACCAGAAAGAGTCAATTTAAACCAGGTCTCTATTAATACCAGCTGGAGAGGTACTGAGCAGCACTCACCCACCAGGAAGGAGCCAATTCAATCCAGGATTCTATTAATACCAGCTGGAGTGGAACTGAGTCCCACTCACGCACAAGGAAATATCTAGTTCAATCCAGGTCTCTATTAATACCGGCTGGAGTGGTACTGAGCCCCACTCACACACCAGGAAAGAGTCAATTAAAACCAGGCCTCTATTAATACCAGCTGGTGAGGTACTGAGTCCCATTCACACACCAGGAAAGTGCCAATTGAAACCAAAATTCTATTATTCCCAGGTGGAGTGGTATTGAGTCTCACTCACACAACAGGAAAGAGTCAATTCAAACCAGGTTTCTCTGGAAACCAGCTGGAGTGGTACTGAGTCTCACTGAAACACCAGGAAAGAGCGAATTCATTCCAAACCTTGATTAACAGCAGCTGAAGTGGTACTGAGCCCCACTCACTCATCAGGAAGGAGAAAATTCAATCCAGGTTTCTATTAATACCAGCTGGAGTGGTACTGTGTCCCACTCACACACCAGAAAAGAGGCAATTCAATCCAGGCTTCTATTAATACCAGCTGGAGTGGGACTGAGTCCAACTCACACACCAGGAAAGAGCCAAATCAATCCAGACCTCGAATAATACCAGCTGGATTGGTACTGAGCCCAATTCACACACCAGGAAAGAGCCAATTCCAACCAGGCCTCTATTAATACCAGCTGGAGTGATACTGGGTCCCACTCTCACACCAGGACAGAGCCAATTCAATCCAGGCCTCAGTTAATACCGGCTGGAGTGTTACTGAGCCCCACTCACACACCAGGAAAGAGTCAATTCAAACCAGGCCTCTATTAATACCAGATGGAGAGGAGCTGAGTCCCACTCACACACCAGGAATGTGCCAATTGAAACCAAATTTCTATTATTACCAGCTGGAGTGGTACTGAGTCCCACTCACACGTCAGGTAAGAGGCAATTCAATCCAGGTTTCTATTAATAGCGACTGGAGTGGGCCTGAGCCGCACTCACGCACCAGGAAAGAGCCACTTCAATCCAGACCTCTATTAATACCAGCTGGAGTGGCACTGAGTCCCACTCACACACCAGGAAAAGAGACAATTCAATCCAGACCACTATTAAAACCAGCTGGAGTGGAACTGAGTCCCACACACACACCAGGAAAGTGCCAATTCAATCCAGACCTCTATTAATACCAGCTGGAGTGGAACTGAGTCCCACTCACACACCAGGAAAGTGCCAATTCAATCCAGACCTATATTAATACCAGCTGGAGTGGAACTGAGTCCCACTCACACACCAGCAAGAGTCAATTCAATCCAGACCTCTTAATAACAGCTGGAGTGGGACTGAGCCCCACTCACACACCAGGAAAGAGTCAATTCAAAACCGGCCTCTATTAATATCAGCTGGAGTGGAACTGAGTCCCACTCACACATCGGGAAAGTGTCAATTTAATCCAGGCCTCCATTACTACCTGCTGGAGTGGAACTGAGTCCCTCTCACATACCAGGGAAGAGCCTTTACAATCCAGGCCTCCATTTATAGCGACTGGAGTGGGACTGAGCCCCACTCACACACCAGGAAAGTGTCAATTCAAACCAGGCCTCTATTAATACCAGCTGGTGAGGTACTGAGTCCAACTCACACACCAGGAAAGTGCCAATTGAAACCAAAATGATATTATTCCCAGCTGGAGTGGTACTGAGTCTCACTCACGTACCAGGAAAGAGTCAATTCAAACCAGGTTTCTCTTGAAACCAGCTGGAGTGGTACTGAGTCTCACTGAAACACCAGGAAAGAGCGAATTCATTCCAAACCTCTATTAACAGCAGCTGAAGTGGTACTGAGCCCCACTCACTCACCAGGAAGGAGCAAATTCAATCCAGGTTTCTATTAATGCCAGCTGGAGTGGAACTGAGTCCCACTCACACACAAGGAAAGAGCTTGTTCAATCCATGTCTCTATTAATAGCAGCTGGAGTGGAACTGAGTCCCACTCACACACCGGTAAGAGTGATTTAAACCAGGCCTCTATTAATACCAGCTGGAGTGGAACTGAGTCCCACTTACACACCAGGAAGAGTCAATTCAAACCAGGCCTCTATTAATTTCAGCTGGAGTGGGACTGAGTCCCACTCACACACCTGGAAAGTGCCAATTCAATCCAGACCTCTTAATAACAGCTGGAGTGGGACTGAGTCCCACTCACACACCAGGAAAAGAGACAATTCAATCCAGACCTCTATTAATACCAGCTGGAGTGGAACTGAGTCCCACACACACACCAGGAAAGTGCCAATTCAATCCAGACCTCTATTAATACCAGCTGGAGTGGAACTGAGTCCCACTCACACACCAGGAAAGTGCCAATTCAATCCAGACCTATATTAATACCAGCTGGAGTGGAACTGAATCCCACTCACACACCAGCAAGAGTCAATTCAATCCAGACCTCTTAATAACAGCTGGAGTGGGACTGAGCCCCACTCACACACCAGGAAAGAGTCAATTCAAAACCGGCCTCTATTAATATCAGCTGGAGTGGAACTGAGTCCCACTCACACATCGGGGAAGTGTCAATTTAATCCAGGCCTCTATTACTACCTGCTGGAGTGGAACTGAGTCCCACTCACACACCAGGAAAGAGTCAATTCAAACCAGACCTCTATTAATACCAGCTGGAGTGGAACTGAGTCCCACTCACACACCGGAAAGAGTCAATTCAAACCAGGCCTCTATTAATTTCAGCTGGAGTGGAACTGAGCCCCACTCACACACCAGGAAAGAGTCAATTCAAACCAGGCCTCTATTAATACCAGATGGAGAGGAACTGAGTCCCACTCATACACCAGGAATGTGCCAATTGAAACCAAATTTCTATTATTACCAGCTGGAGTGGTACTGAGTCCCACTCACACGTCAGGAAAGAGGCAATTCCATCCAGGTTTCTATTAATAGCGACTGGAGTGGGCCTGTGCCCCACTCACACACCAGGAAAGAGCCACTTCAATCAAGACCTCTATTAATACCAGCTGGAGTGGTACTGAGTCCCACTCACACACCAGGAAAAGAGACAATTCAATCCAGACCTCTATTAATACCAGCTGGAGTGGAACTGAGTCCCACTCACACACCAGGAAAGTGCCAATTCAATCCAGACCTCTATTAATACGAGCTGGAGTGGAACTGAGTCCCACTCACACACCAGGAAAGTGCCAATTCAATCCAGACCTCTATTAATACCAGCTGGAGTGGAACTGAGTCCCACTCACACACCAGCAAGAGTCAATTCAATCCAGACCTCTTAATAACAGCTGGAGTGGGACTGAGCCCCACTCACACACCAGGAAAGAGTCAATTCAAAACCGGCCTCTATTAATATCAGCTGGAGTGGAACTGTGTCCCACTCACACACCGGGAAAGTGTCAATTTAATCCAGGCCTCTATTACTACCTGCTGGAGTGGAACTGAGTCCCACTCACACACCAGGAAAGAGTCAATTCAAACCAGGCCTCTATTAATACCAGCTGGAGTGGTACTGAGCCCCACTCACACACCAGGGAAGAGCCTTTTCAATCCAGGCCTCCATTTATAGCGACTGGAATGGGACTGAGCCCCACTCACACACCAGGAAAGTGTCAATTCAAACCCGGCCTCTATTAATACCAGCTGGTGAGGTACTGAGTCCCACTCACACACCGGGAAAGTGCCAATTGAAACCAAAATGCTATTATTCCCAGCTGGAGTGGTACTGAGTCTCAGTCACGTACCAGGAAAGAGTCAATTCAAACCAGGTTTCTCTTGAAACCAGCTGGAGTGGTACTGAGTCTCACTGAAACACCAGGAAAGAGCGAATTCATTCCAAACCTCTGTTAACAGCAGCTGAAGTGGTACTGAGCCACACTCACTCATCAGGAAGGAGAAAATTCAATCCAGGTTTCTATTAATACCAGCTGGAGTGGAACTGAGTCCCACTCACACACAAGGAAAGAGATAGTTCAATCCATGTCTCTATTAATAGCAGCTGGAGTGGAACTGAGTCCCACTCACACACCGGAAAGAGTCAATTTAAACCAGGCCTCTATTAATACCAGCTGGAGTGGAACTGAGTCCCACTCACACACCAGGAAGGAGCCAATTCAATCCAGGTTTCTATTAATACCAGCTGGAGTGGTACTGAGTCCCACTCACACACCAGGAAGGAGCCAATTCAATCCAGGCTTCTATTAACAGCAGCTGAAGTGGTACTGAGTCCCACTCACACACCAGGAAAGAGGCAATTCAATCCAGGCTTCTATTAATACCAGCCGGAGTGGGACTGAGTCCAACTCACACACCAGGAAAGAGCCAAATCAATCCAGACCTCGAATAATAGCAGCTGGAGTGGTACTGAGCCCCACTCACACACCAGGACAGAGACAAGTCAATCCAGGCCTCTATTAAGACCGCCTGGAGTGGTACTGAGCCCCTCTCACACACCAGGAAAGAGTCAATTCAAACCATGCCTTTATTATTACAAGCTGGAGTGGAACTGAGTCCCACTCACACACCAGGAATGTGCCAATTGAAACCAAATTTCTATTATTACCAGCTGGAGTGTTACTGAGTCCCACTCACACGCCAGGAAAGAGGCAATCCAATCCAAGTTTCTATTAATACCAGCTGGAGTGTTACTTAGCCCACTCACACACCAGGGAAGAGCCATTTCAATCCAGGCCTCCATTAATAGCGACTGGATTGGGAGTGAGCCCCACTCACGCACCAGGAAAGAGTCAATTCAATCCAGACCTCTATTAATTCCAGCTGGAGTGGAACTGAGTCCTGCTCACACCCAGAAAGAGTCAATTTTAAGCCAGGCCTCTATTAATACCAGCTGGAGTGGAACTGAGTCTCACTCACACACCAGGAAAGATTCGATTCAAACCAGGCCGCCATTAAAACCAGCTGGCGTGGAACAGAGCCCCACTCACACACCAGGAAAGTGCCAATTCAATCCAGACTTCTATTAATACCTGCTGGAGTGGAACTGAGTTCCACTCACACACCAGAAAGAGTCAATTCAAACCAGGCCTCTTTTCATACCAGCTGAAGTGGAACTGAGTCCCACTCACACCCAGGAAAGAGTCAATTCAAACCAGGCCTCTATTAATACCAGCTGGAGTTGTACTGAGCCCCACTCACACACCAGGGAAGAGCCATTTCAATCCAGGCCTCGATTTATAGCGACTGGAGTGGGACTGAGCCCCACTCACACACCAGGAAAGAGTCAATTCAAACCAGGCCTCTATTAATACCAGCTGGTGAGGTACTGAGCCCCACTCACACACCAGGAAAGAGCCATTTCAATCCAGACCTCCATTTATAGCGACTGGAGTGGTACTGAGTCCCACTCGCACACCAGGAAAGTGCCAATTGAAACCAGGTTTCGCTTGAAACCAGCTGGAGTGGTACTGAGTCTCACAGAAACACCAGGAAAGTGCGAATTCATTCCAAACCTCTATTAACAGCAGCTGACGTGGTACTGAGCCCCACTCACTCATCAGGAAGGAGACAATCCAGGTTTCTATTAATACCAGCTGGAGTGGTACAGTGTCCCACTCACACACCAGGAAAGAGGCAATTCAATCCAGGCTTCTATTAATACCAGCTGGAGTGGTACTGAGTCCCACTCACACACCTGCAAAGAGGCAATTCAATCCAGGCTTCTATTAATACCAGCTGGAGTGGGACTGAGTCCAACTCACACACCAGGAAAGAGCCAAATCAATTCAGACCTCGAATAATACCAGCTGGAGTGATACTGGGTCCCACTCACACACCAGGACAGAGACAATTCAATCCAGGCCTTTATTAATACCGGCTGGAGTGGTACTGAGCCCCACTCACACACCAGGAAAGAGTCAATTCAAACCATGCCTCTATTAATACTAGCTGGAGAGGAACTGAGTCCCACTCACACACGAGGAAAGAGTCAATGCAAACCAGGCCTCTATTTATACCAGCTGCAGTGGTACTGAGCCCCGCTCACACACCAGGAAAGAGTCAATTCAAACCAGGCCTCTATTAATACCAGCTGGAGTGGTACTGAGCCACGCTCACACACCAGGAAAGAGTCAATTCAAACCAGGCCTCTATTAATACCAGCTGGAGTGGTACTGAGCCCCACTCACACACCAAGGAAGAGCCATTTCAATCCAGGCCTCTATTTATAGCGACTGGAGTGGGACTGAGCCCCACTTACACACCAGGAAAGAGTCGATTCAAACCAGGCCTCTATTAATACCAGCTGGAGAGGTACTGAGTGCAACTCACACCCAGGAAAGTGTCAATTTAAACCAGGTTTCTCTTGAAACCAGCTGGAGTGGTACTGAGTCTCACTCACACACCAGGAATGAGTCAATTCAAACCAGGTTTCTCTTGAAACCAGCTGGAGTTGTACTGAGTCTCACTCAAACACCAGAAAGAGTCAATTCAATCCAGACCTCTTAATATCAGCTGGAGTGGACCTGAGACCCACTCACACAGCAGGAAAGAGTCAATTCAAACCAGGCCTCTATTAATACCAGCTGGAGTGGAACTGAGACACATTCACACACCAGGAAAGAGACAATTCAAACCAGGCCTCTATTAATACCAGCTGGAGTTGTACTGAGTCTCACTCAAACACCATGGAAGAGGCATTTCAATCCAGGCCTCTATTTATAGCGATTGGAGTGGTACTGAGTCCCACTCACAGACCAGGAAAGAGCCAATTCAATCCAGGCCTCTATTCATAACAGCTGGAGTGGTACTGAGCACCACTCACACACCAGAAAGAGGCAATTCAATCCAGATCTCTATTAATACCAGCTGGAGTGGTACTGAGTCCCACTTACACACCAGGAAATAGACAATTGAAACCAGGCCTCTATTAATACCAGCTGGAGTGGTACTGAGTCTCACTCACCCACCAGGAAAGAGCCAATTCAATCCAGATCTCTTTAAATACAAGCTGGAGTGGTGCTGAGTCCCACTCACACGCCAGGATAGAGGCAATTCAATCCAGGTATCATTTAATACCAGCTGGATTGGGACTGAGCCCCACTCACATACCAGGAAAGAGCCAATTCAATCCAGAACTCTTAATACCAGCTGGAGTGGGACAGAGCCCCACTCACACACCGGGAAAGAGACAATTGTAACCAGGCCTCTATTAATACCAGCTGGAGTGGTACTGAGTCCCACTTACACACCAGGAAAGAGACAATTGAAACCAGGCCTCTATTAATACCAGCTGTTTTGGTACTGAGCCCCACTCACACGCCAGGATAGAGGCAATTCAATCCAGGTTTCATTTAATACCAGCTGGAGTGGTACTGAGTCTCACTCACACACCAGGAAAGAGTCAATTCAAACCAGGTTTCTCTTGAAACCAGCTGGAGTTGTACTGAGTCTCACTGAAACACCAGGAAAGAGCCAATTCATTCCAGACCTCTATTAACAGCAGCTGAAGTGGTACTGAGCCCCACTCACTCACCAGGAAGGAGCCAATTCAATCCAGGCCTCTATTAATGCCAGCTGGAGTGGTACTGAGCCCCACTCACATACCAGGAAAGAGCCATTTCAATCCAGGCCTCCATTAATAGCGACTGGAGTGGGACTGAGCCCCCCTCACACACCAGGAAAGAGTCAATTCAAACCAGGCCTGTATTAATACCAGCTGGAGTGGAACTGAGTCCCACTCACACAGCAGGAAAGTGCCAATTCAATCCAGACCTCTATTAATACCAGCTGGAGTGGAACTGCGTCCCAGTCACACACCAGAAAAGTGCCAATTCAAGCCAGACCTCTATTAATACCAGTTGGAGTGGAACTGAGTCCCACTCACATACCAGAAAGAGTGAAGTTAAACCAGGCCTCTATTAAAACCAGCTGGAGTGGTACTGAGTCCCACTCACACACCAGAGAAGAGCCATTTCAATCCAGGCCTCTATTAATACCAGCTGGAGTGGTACTGAGTCTCCCTGAAACACCAGGAAAGAGCCAAGTCATTCCAGACCTTCATTCACAGCAGCTGGAGTGGAACTGAGTCCCACTCACACACCAGAAAGAGTCAATTTAAACCAGGCCTCTATTAATACCAGCTGGAGTGGTACTGAGCCGCACTCATGCACCAGGGAAGAGCAATTTCAATCCAGGCCTCTATTTATAGCGACTGGAGTGGTACTGAGCCCCACTCACTCACCAGGAAGGAGCCAATTCAATCCAGGATTCTATTAATACCAGCTGGCGTGGTAGTGAGTCTCACTCACACACCTGGAAAGAGCCAATTCATTCCAGACCTCTATTAACAGCAGCTGAAGTGGTACTGAGCCCCACTCACTCACCAGGAAAGAGGCAATTCAATCGAGGCTTCTATTAATACCAGCTGGAGTGGTACTGAGTCCCACTTACACACCAGGAAAGAGACAATTGAAACCGGGCCTCTATTAAAACCAGCTGGAGTGGTACTGAGTCCCACTCACAACCAGGAAAGAGCCAATTCAATCCAGGCCTCTATTAAGACCAGCTGGAGTGGTACTGAGGCCCAATCACACACCAGGGAAGAGCCAATTCAATCCAGGCCCCTATTCATACCAGCTCGAGTGGCACAGAGTCGCACCCACACACCAGGAAAGAGCCAATTCAATCCAGGTCTCTATTAATACCAGCTGGATTGGTACTGAGTCCCACTCACACACCAGGAAAGAGTCAATTCAATCCAGGTCTCTATTAATACCAGCTGGATTGGTACTGAGCCTCACTCACACACCAGAATGGAGCCAATTCTATCGAGACCTCTATTAATACCAGCTGGAGTGGTACTGAACCCCACTCACAACCAGGATAGAGCCAATTCAATCCAGACCTCTATTAATGCCTGCCGGAGTGGTACTGAAACCCTCTCACAACAAGGAAAGAGCCAATTCAATCCAGACCTCTATTAATGCCTGCTGGAGTGGTACTGAGTCCCACTCACACACCAGGAAAGATCCAAATCAATCCAGGCCTCTATTCATACCAGCTGGAGTTGTACTGAGTCCCACTCACACACCAGGAAAGAGCCAATTCAATCCAGGCCTCTATAACTACCAGCTGGAGTGGTACTGAGCCCCACTCACACACCAGGAAAGAGCCAATTCAATCCAGACCTCTATTAATGCCTGCCGGAGTGGTACTGAAACCCTCTCACAACAAGGAAAGAGCCAATTCAATCCAGACCTCTATTAATGCCTGCTGGAGTGGTACTGAGTCCCACTCACACACCAGGAAAGATCCAATCCAATCCAGGTCTCTATTCATACCAGCTGGAGTGGCACTGAGTCCCACTCACACACCAGAAAGAGCCAATTCCATCCAGAACTCTATTAATACCAGCTGGAATGGTACTGAGCCCCACTGACACACCAGGATGGAGCCAATTCTTTCCAGGCCTCTATTAATAACAGCTGGAGTCATACAGAACCCCACTCACAAACCAGGAAAGAGGCAATTCAATCCAGACCTCTATGAATGCCAGCTGGAGTGGTGCTGAGCCCCACTCACACTCCAGGAAAGAGCCAATTCAATCCACGCCTCGATTCATACCAGCCGGAGTGGTACTGAGCACCACTCAAACACCAGGAAAGAGCCAATTCAATCCAGGCCTCTATTCCGACCAGCTGGAGTGGTACTGAGTACCACTCACACACCAGGAAAGAGCCAATTCAATCCAGGGTTCTATTAATATCAGCTGGAGTGGGACTGATTCCCACTCACACACAAGGAAAGAGCCAATTCAATCCAGGGTTCTATTAATACCAGCTGGAGTGGGACTGAGTCCCACTCACACACAAGGAAAGAGCCAATTCAATCCAGGCCTCTATTAATACCAGCTGGAGTGGAATTAACTCCCACTCACACACCAGAAAGTACCAATTCAATGCAGGCCTCTATTAATAACATTTGGAGTGGGACTGAATCCCACTCACACAGCAGAGAAGAGACAGTTCATTCCAGGACTCTATCAACACCGGGTGTACTGGCACTGTGTCCCACTCACACACCAGGAAAGGGACAGTTCGTTCCAAACATCTATAAATATAAGCTGGAGTGACATTGAGTCCCACTTGCACACTTGAAAGAGCCAATTCATTCCAGGCCTCTATTAATACCAGCTGGAGTGGAATTAACTCCCACTCACACGCCATGAAAGAGCCAATTCAATCCAGACATCTATAATACCAGTTGAAGTGCGACTGAGTACCACCCACACAGCAGGAAAGGGACAGTTCATTCCAGGCCACTATTAATACCAGTAGGTGTGGTACTGAACCCCACACAAACACCGGGAAAGATCCAATTCAATCCAGGTCTCTATTAATACCAGCTGGAGTGATACTGAGTCCCACTCACACACCAGGAAAGAGCCAATTCAATCCAGAGCTCTATTAATACCAGCTGGAGTGTGACTGAGTCCCACTCACACACCAGGAAAGAGACAATTCAATGCAGGCCTCTTTTAATACCAGCAGGAGTGGCACTAAGCCCCAATCACTCACCAAAATAGAGCCAATTCAATCCAGGTCTCTATTAATAGCAGAAGAAGTGGACCTAAGCACCGCTCACACACCAGGAAGTGGCTAACTCAATCCAGGCCTCTATTAATAGCTGCTGGAGATGTACTGAGTCCCACACACACACCTGGAAAGTGCCGATTCAATCCAGGCTTCCATTAATACCAGCTGGAATGGTACTGAGCCCCACTCATACACCAGAAAGAGCCAATTCAATCCAGACCTCTATTAATACCAGCTGGAATGGTACTGAACCCCACTCACACACCAGGAAAGAGACAATTCAATCCAGGCCTCTATTCATACCAGCTGGAGTGGTATTGAGTCCCACTCACACACCAGAAAGAGCCAATTCCATCCAGACCTCTATTAATACCAGCTGGAATGGTACTGAGCCCCACTCACACACCAGCACGGAGCCACTTCTATCCAGACCTCTATTAATGCCAGCTGGAGTGGTACTCAACCCCACTTACAAACCAGGAAAGAGCCAATTCAATCCAGACATCTATTAATGCCAGCTGAAGTGGTACTGAGCCCCACTCACAAACCAGGAAAAAGCCAAGTCAATCCAGGCCTCTATTCATACCAGCTGGAGTGCTACTGAGCACCACTCACACACCAGGAAAGAGCCAATTCAATCCAGGCCTCTATTCATACCAGCTGGAGTGGTACTGAGTTCTACTCACACACCATAAAGAGCCAATTCAATCCAGGCCTCTATTCATACCAGCTGGAGTGGTACTGAGTCCCACACACACAACAGTGAGAGCCAATTCAATCAGGCCTTTATTAATTCCAGCTGGTTTGGTACTGAGTCTCACTCACACACACCAGGAAAGAGCCAATTCAATGCAGGCCTCCATTAATAACAATTGGAGTGGGACTGAATCCCACTCACACAGCAGAGAAGAGGCAGTTCATTCCAGGACTCTATTGACAATGGGCGTACTGGCACTGTGTCCCACTCACACACCAGGAAAGGGACAGTTCATTCCAAACATCTATAAATATCAGCTGGAGTGACATTGAGTCCCACTTACACACCAGAAAGAGCCAATTCAATCCAGACATCTATAATACCAGCTGAAGTGCGACTGAGTCCCACTCACACAGCAGGAAAGTGACAGTTCATTCCAGGCCTCTATTAATACCAGTAGGAGTGGTACTGAGCCCCAAACAAACACCGGGAAAGCTCCAATTCAATCCAGGCCTCTATTAATACCAGTAGGAGTGGTACTGAGCCCCAAACAAACACCGGGAAAGCTCCAATTCAATCCAGATCTCTATTAATAGCAGCTGGAGTGGTACTGAGTCCCACTCACACAGCAGACAATAGAGAGTTCATTCCAGGACTCTATTAACACCGGCTGTGCTGGCACTGAGTACCACACAAACACTAGAAAGAGCGAATTATGGCCAGGCTTCTATTAATATCAGCTGGAGTGGTACTGAGTCCCACTCACACACCAGGAAAGAGCCAATTCAATCCAGAGCTCTATTAATACCAGCTGGAGTGTGACTGAGTCCCACTCACACACCAGGAAAGAGACTATTCAATTCAGGCCTCTTTTAATACCAGCTGGATTGGTACTGAGTCCCACTCACACACCAGAAAGTGCCAATTCAATCCAGTTCTCTTTTAATACCAGCTGGAGTGGTACTGAGCCCCACTCACAAACCAGGAAAGAGCCAAGTCAATCCAGGCCTCTATTCATACCAGCTGGAGTGCTACTGAGCACCACTCACACACCATAAAGAGCCAATTCAATCCAGGCCTCTATTCATACCAGCTGGAGTGGTACTGAGTCCCACATACACAACAGTGAGAGCCAATTCAATCAGGCCTTTATTAATTCCAGCTGGTTTGGTACTGAGTCTCACTCACACACCAGGAAAGAGCCAATTCAATGCAGGCCTCCATTAATAACAATTGGAGTGGGACTGAATCCCACTCACACAGCAGAGAAGAGACAGTTCATTCCAGGACTCTATTGACAATGGGCGTACTGGCACTGTGTCCCACTCACACACCAGGAAAGGGACAGTTCATTCCAAACATCTATAAATATCAGCTGGAGTGACATTGAGTCCTACTTACACACCAGAAAGAGCCAATTCAATCCAGACATCTATAATACCAGCTGAAGTGCGACTGAGTCCCACTCACACAGCAGGAAAGTGACAGTTCATTCCAGGCCTCTATTAATACCAGTAGGAGTGGTACTGAGCCCCAAACAAACACCGGGAAAGCTCCAATTCAATCCAGATCTCTATTAATAGCAGCTGGAGTGGTACTGAGTCCCACTCACACAGCAGACAATAGAGAGTTCATTCCAGGACTCTATTAACACCGGCTGTGCTGGCACTGAGTACCACACAAACACTAGAAAGAGCGAATTATGGCCAGGCTTCTATTAATATCAGCTGGAGTGGTACTGAGCACCACTCACACACCAGGAAAGAGCCAATTCAATCCAGAGCTCTATTAATACCAGCTGGAGTGTGACTGAGTCCCACTCACACACCAGGAAAGAGACTATTCAATTCAGGCCTCTTTTAATACCAGCTGGATTGGTACTGAGTCCCACTCACACACCAGAAAGTGCCAATTCAATCCAGTTCTCTTTTAATACCAGCTGGAGTGGTTCTGAGCCCCACTCACTCACCAAAATAGAGCCAATTCAATCCAGGTCTCCATTAATAGCAGAAGGAGTGGAACTAAGCCCCGCTCACACACCAGGAAGTGGCTAACTCAATCCAGGCCTCTATTAATAGCTGCTGGAGTGGTACTGAGCCCCACTCACCCACCAGGAAAGAGCAAATTCAATCCAGACCTCTATTGATACAGCTGGAGTGGTACAGAACGCCACTCACACACCAGGAATGAGCCAATTCTACCCATACCATTATTAATACCAGCTGGAGTGGTACTGAGTCCCACTCACACACCAGGAAAGAACCAATTCAAACCAGCCCACTATTAATACCAGCTGGAGTGGTACTGAGTCCCACTCACACACCAGGAAAGTGCCAATTCAATCCAGACCTCTATTAATACCAGCTGGAGTGGTACTGAGTCCCACTCACACACCAGGAAAGTGCCAATTCAATCCAGACCTCTATTAATACCAGCTGGAGTGGTACTGAGTCCCACTCACACACCAGGAAAGTGCCAATTCAATCCAGACCTCTATTAATACCAGCTGGAGTGGTACTGAGCCCCACTCACACACCAGGAATGAGCCAATTCTACCCATACCATTATTAATACCAGCTGGAGTGGTACTGAGTCCCACTCACACACCAGGAAAGAACCAATTCAAACCAGCCCACTATTAATACCAGCTGGAGTGGTACTGAATCCAACTCACACACCAGGAAAGAGCCAATTCAAACTAGACCACTATTAATACCAGCTGGAGTGGTCATGAGTATAACTCACACACCAGGAAAGAGCCAATTCAATCCAGACATGTGGCAAAGGGGAGTTTGAGTGAGGAGTGGAGAGAGGGGAGTGGGGGAGCGAAGTGGGAAGAGGAGTGGAGAGGGGAGTGGAGGGGAGAGGGGGAGGGGAGCGGGGGAGGGGAGTGGGGGATGGGAGAGGAGGGGAGAGGGGGAGGGGAGTGGGGGGCGAAGTGGGAAGAAGAGTGGAGAGGGGAAAGGAGGCGAGAGGCGAGGGGAGTGGGGGAGGGGGGATGAATAGGGGAGTTGGAAGTGGAGTGGGGGAGGGGAGAGGGGAGGGGAGTGGAGGGGAGAGGTCGAGGTGAGTGGAGGAGGGGTGAGGCATAGGGGAGTGGGAAGTGGAGTTGTGAAAGGAGTGGGGGAGGGGTGTATGGGATTGGGGATTGGGGGATGGGAGTGGAGAGTGGGAAGTGGGGGAATTGAGTCAGGAGTGGGGAGTGGGGGAGGGGAGGGGAGAGGAGGCGAGTGGGGGAGGTGAGTTGGGAGTGGAGGCGTGGAGTGCGGATAAGAGGAGGGGAGTGGGGAGTGAGAGGGGTGGTTGAATGGGGAGTTGGGGAGGGGAGTTGGAGTGTGTTGTAGGTGAGTGGGGAGTGAGGAGTGGGGATTGGAGGAGGTGAGTGGGGAGTGGGGGAGGGGATTGGGGGAGGGGAGGGGAGTGGAGGAGGGCAGAAGTGAAACTGGAGTGGGGAGTGATTGAGGGGAGTGGGGGAGTGGAGTGTGGGAGGGGAGTGGGGGAAGGGAGTCGGGGAAGGGAGTGGGGGGTGCGGGAGGGGTGTGAGGAGGGGGTGTGGGGTGTGGGTGTGGGGGAGGGGCGTGGAGAGTGCGGGAGGGGAGTGAGGAGGAGGAGTGGGGGTGGGGGAGTGGGGAGGTGAGTTGGGAGGTGATTGAGGAGGGGGAGTGGGGGTGAGGGAGTGGGGAGGTGAGTTGGGAGCGCAGGAGTGAGAGTGGGGAAAGGATTGGGTGTGGGTGTGGTTGTGGGGAGAGGGAAGGAAGGCAAGAGGAGTGGGGGAGGGAAGTGGGGGAGGGGAGTGGGGGAGATGAGTGGGGTGTGGGGAGAGGGGAGTGGGGACAGGAGTGGAGAGTGGGAGAGGGGAGTGTGGGACGGGAGTGTAGATCGGGATAGGGGAGTGGGGAGTGGGGGAATTGAGTCGGGAAGGCGAGTGGGGGAGCGGGGAGTGGAGTGAGGACTGGGGAGGGAAGTGGGGAGTGGGGGAGTGGAGTGGGCTGTGGAGGAGTGTTGCGAGGAGTGGGGGAGGGGTGGGGGACGTGAGTGATGGAGGGGAGTGTGATGAGCGGGTTGGGAGTGTGGAGTGGGGGAGGGGAGTGAGGAGTCGGGGAGGGGATTGTAGAGTGGGGAGTGGGGGGTGGGGGAGGGGAGTGGTGAGTGCGTGACGTGAATGAGGAGTAGGGAGGGGAGAGTGAAGTTGGGAGTGAGGAGTGGGCAGTGGGGTAGTGGGGAGTGATGTGGGGAGAGAGGAATGGGGAGCGGGGAGTGGAGTGAGGAGTGGGGAGTGATGTTGTGGAAGGGATGGCTGAGAGGGGAGTGGGTGAGGGGAGTGGAGAGTGAGGAGTAGAGTGGGGAGTGAGTAGTGGGCAGTGGGGGAGTGGGGAGTGGGGGAGGGGAGTGTGGGAGGGGAGTGGGGAGTGGGGAGTTGAGTGGGGAGTGAGAAGTGGGTAGTGGGGGACTGGAGTGAGAAGTGGTTAGTGGGGAGTGGGGGAGTGGAGCGGGGAGTGAGGAGTGGGGAGTGGGGGAGGGGAGTGGGGAGTGGGTGAGGGGAGTGGGGAGTGGGTGAGTGGAGTGGGGTTTGCTGCGAGGGGAGTGGGGTTGTGGAGCGGGGAGTGAGGAGTGGGGAGTGGGAAAGGGGAGTGTTGAGTGTGGAGTGGGGGAGTGGAGCGGGGAGTGAGGAGTGGGGAGTGGGGGAGGTGAGTGAGGAGTGGCGTGTGGAGTGGTGAGAGAGGAGTGGGGAGTGGGGGAGAGGTGAGTGGGGAGTGAGGAGTCGGGGAGTGCGGAGTGCAGTGGGGAGTGAGGAGTGGGGAGTGGGAGAGTGTGGAGTGGGGGAGGGGAGAGGCGGTGTGGGCGAGTTGAGTGGGTCGTGAGGAGTGGGGTGTGGGGGAGGGGAGTGAGGAGGGGAGTGGGGAGTGGGTGAGGGGAGTGGGGTTGGAGTGAGGGGAGTGGGGTTTATGGGATTGGAGTGGGGAGTGGGGGTGGGGAGTGAGGAGTGGGGGATGGGATTGGGGAGTGGGTAGTTGGTGAAGGGAGTGGTGAGTGGGGGAGGGGAGTGGGTGAGGGGAGGGGGGGAGGGGAGTGAGGAGTGGGGAGTGGAGTGGTGAGTGAGAAGTGGGGAGTGGGGGAGTGGTGAGTGGGGGAGGGGAGAGAGGGAGGGGAGTGAGGAGTCGGGAGTGGTGTGGTGAGTGAGGAGTGGGGAGTGGGGGAGAGGTGAGTGGGGGAGTGGGGAGTGAGGAGTCGGGGTGTGTGGAGTGGAGTGGGGAGCAAGGAGTGGGAGAGGGGAGTGGGGGAGTGGGGGAGGGGAGTGGGGGAGTGTGGAGTTGAGTGGGGAGTGAGAAGTGGGGAGTGGGTTAGTGGAGTGAGAAGTGATGAGTGGGGAGTGGGGGAGTGGAGTGGGGATTGGGTGAGGGGAGTGGGGTGTGGGTGAGGGGTTTGGGGTTGGTGGGAGGGGAGTGGGTTTTATTTGATTGGAGTGAGGAGTGGGGGAGGGGAGAGAGGAGTGGGGAGGGGATTGGGGAGTGGGTAGTTGGAGAGGGTTGTGGTAAGTGCGTAGGGGAGTGGGGGAGGGGAGTGAGGAGTGGGGAGTGGAGTGGGGAGTGAGGAGTGGGGAGTGGGAGAGTGGGGAGTGGGGGAGGGGAGTGGGGGAGTGGGGGAGTGGGGGAGGGGAGTGGAGGAGTGGGGGAGGGGAATGGGGGAGTGTGGAGTGGAGTGGGGAGTGAGGAGTGAGGAGTGGGGTGTGGGGGAGGGGAGTGCGGATGTGAGGAGTGGAGTGGGGAGAGCCGAGTGGGGAGTGGGGGAGGGGGGAGTGGAGAGTGAAGTGGGGAGTGGGGTTTGCGGGAGGGGAGTGGGGAGTGGGGGAAGGGAGTGGGGAGTGGGGGAGTGGGGGAGTGGGGAGGTGGTGGGGAGTGGGGGAGGGGCGTGTGGTATGCTGGAGGGGAGTGGGGAGGGAGAGGTGGAGAGATGTTAGGGAGGGTAGTGATTGAGGGGAGAGAGGAGTGCGGAGTTGGGGAGGGAAGTGGGGAGTGAGGAGTGGGGTAGGGGTGAGCGGATTGTGCGAGAGGAGTGGGAGTGGGAGTTGTGGAGGGAAGTGGGGGAGATGGAGTGGGCGAGGCAGATAGGCGAGTGATGGAGGGGAGTGGAGAGTGAGGAGTGGGGGAGGGGTGAGCGGAGTGGGTGAGGGTTGTGGGGGAGGGGAATGGGGAGGGGAGTGAAGGATGGGAGTGAGGGAGGAGAGTTGAGAAGGGGAAAGGGGGAGGGGAGTGCAGGAGTGGAGAAGGGAGTGAGGGAGTGGAGGGTGATGTGAGTGGGAGAGGGGCAGTGGGATTCGGGGGATGGGAGTGGGGAAGGAGAAGGAGTGTGAGGGCAGAAGGAGGTGAGTGGGAAGTGTAGGGTAGGGGAGAGTGGAGTTGGGAGTGGAGTGGAGGATGGGAGTGAGGGAGGAGAGTGTGGGAGTGGTGAAGCGGAGTGAAGGAGGGGAAGGGGGAGCGGTGAAGAAGTGAAGGAGAGGGGTTCGGGGAGGGATAATAGGGGACGGAAGTGTGGGAGGGGAGTGGGGGAGGGGAAGGGGAGTGGGAGATGGGAGAGGAGGAGGGAGGTGTGTGGGGAGCGGAATGGGGGTGGGCAGTGGGGGAGGGGAGTGGGGGGAGGGGAGTGGAGGTTGGGGGTAGGGGAAGGGAGGCAGAAGAGGAGTGGGGGAGGTGCTGGGGAGTGTAGGAGGGGGTGTTGCGTGAGGGGGAAGGGGAGGGGAGGGTTAAAGGGACTGGGGGAAAGGTGTGGGGGAAGGGGTTGGGGATGGGGCGTGGGGGAGGGGGAGGGGGAGGGCAGAGCAGAAGGGGCACGGGGGAGGGAGAGTGGGGGAGGGTGAGTGGGATTGTGGGAGGGTAGTGGGGAGGGAGAGGGAGAGTGAGGGGGAGAGTGTGGTGAGTGGGTGGTATAGGGGAGGGGAGAGAGGAGTGGGAACTGGAATGGAGGATGCGAGTGAGGGAGGAGAGTGGGGAGTGAGGGAGTGGAGTGCAGGGGGTTGGGGAGGGGAGTGGGGGAGGGGACTGCGTAGGGGAGGGGTAGTTAAGTGCGAGATGGGAGTGAGTGTGCAGTGTGTGGTGGGGAGGAGGAGGGGAGGGGAGTAGAGTGGGGGAAGGAGTGGAGTGGACAGGGCAGTGGAGAAGGGGACTCGCGGAGGGTAGTGGGGGAAGTGTAGGGTAGTGGTGGAGTGTAGTGGTGGAGGGTAGTGGGTGAGGGTAGTGGGGGAGGGTAGTGAAAGATGGGAATGGCGGTAGGATTGGGGGAGGCCGATGAGAAGTAGGGAGTGGGTGTTGTGGAGGGGATTGGGGAGGGGGTAGGGCGGAAGGGGGAAGGGGAGATGGAAGGGAGCGGGGGAATAGAGTGGGGAGGGAGGGGGAAGGGCGGGGAGGGGGATGGGAGTGGCAGAGGGGGAGCAGGAAGGAAATAAGGGAGGGCAGTGGGATGGGGTGCAGGGAACGGGGAGGGGAGTTAGGGGAGTGGGGGAGGGTGAGTGGGGCAGAGGGAGGGTTGTGGGGAGGGAGAGGGGATGTGAGGGTGAGAGAGAGGGTATGTGAGGGGGAGAGGGTGGTGAGTGAAGGGGTGTAGGGGAGGAGAGAGGAGTGGGGAGTCTAGTGGCGGATGGGAGTCAGGGAGGAAAGTGGTGGAGTGGGGAGGGGGTGGGGAATGGGGGCTTGGAGTGGGGGAGATGGAGGGGAAAGGGGAGTGGGGGAAGGGAGTGGGGGAGGCGAGTGGAGGAGGGGGATGTGGGACGGGAAGGGGAGTGGGGCAGGGGAGGGTGAGTAGGTGAGTGGGAAGGGGAGGGAAGTGGGAGACGCAAGTGAGTGTGCAGAGTGTGGTGGGGAGGAGAGAGGGGAGTGGAGTGGGGAAAGGAGGCGAGTGGACAGGGCAGTGGAGAAGGGGACTCGAGGAGGGTAGTGGGGGAGGTGTAGGGTAGTGGTGGAGGGTAGTAGGGGAGGGTAGTTGGGGAGGGTAGTGAAAGATGGGAGTGGTGGAGGGGAGTGGGGGAGGCCGATGAGAAGTAGGGGGTGGGTGTTGTGGAGGGGATTGGGGAGGTGAAGAGGGAAGAGGGAATGGGGAAGGGGAGACAGAAGGGAGTGGGGGAATAGAGTGGGCATGGGGAGGGGGAAGGGCGTGGTGGTGGGGAGTGGGGGAGGGGGAGGGGAGGGGAAGGGAATGGGGGAGGGTAGTGGGGAGGGGGAGGGGAGAGGAGAGGGGAGTCGGGTAGGGGAGTTGAGGGGGAGGGGGTGTTGGGGAGGAGAGAGGAGGGGGAAGTGGGTGGGTTGTTGGGGAGGAGAGGGGAGTGGGTAGGTGATGAGGTGTTGGGGAGGATAGGGGAAAGGGAATGGGGGTGGGGGGAGGGAATGGGGAGCGGAGTGGGGGAATGGGCTAGGGACTGGGGAGTGGGTGAGTAGAGTGGAGAGAGGAATGGGAGAGGGGAGGTGGAGGTGAGTGAGGAGGATTAGGGGAGTGGATGTGTGAATTGGAGTAGTGGAAAGGGGGAGGGGAGTCATGAGGGGCGTGGGGAAGGGAGGGAAGTGGTAAGATAGGTGTGGAAGTGGATGAGGGAGGGAGGTAGGGGAGGGGAGTGGGGGAGTGAAGTGGGAGAGGGTGAGTGGGATTGGGGGAGGGTGAGTGGGATTGGGGGAGGGTGAGTGCGATTGGGGGAGGGTGAGTGAGATAGGGGGAGGATGAGTGGAATTGGGGGAGGGGAGTGGGATTAGGGGATGGTGAGTGGGATTGGGGGAGGGGAGTGGGTTTGGGGGAGGGTGAGTGGGTTTGGGGGAGGGGAGTGAGATTGGGGGAGGGTGAGTGGGATTGGGAGAGGGGAGTGGGGAGTGCGGAGTGGAGTGGAGGATGAGAGTGAGGGAGTGGGGGACGTGGCAGGCGGGTGGGGGAGGGAGATCTGGGAAGGATATTAGGAGGAAAGTGAGAGAGCAAAGATGGGAGTGATGGAGAGGAGTGTGGGAGGAGAGAGTTGGGGGTTAGGTGAGGGAATTGGGGAGGGGAGCAGGGGAGGGGAGAGGAGGGAGGGGTTGGGGGGTTGGGCGGGAGATGAGTGTTCGGAGGGGTTTGTGGGAAAGGTTGGGGGTAGGGAGTGTGGCAGAGTGGGGGAGGAGTGGTGGGATTGGCAGAAGAGTGGGGGAGGGGAGTGGGAGAGGTGTGTTGGGGAGGGGAGTTGGGGAGGGGAGTGAGGGAGAGGTTGGGGGAGGGGAGTGAGGGAGGGGAGTGGGGAGTGGAGTGAGGGAGGGGTTGGGGGGTAAGGGTTGGGGGGTAAGGGTTGGGGAGGGAGGGGAGTGAGGGAGGGGAGTGGGGAGAGGAGTGAGGCGAGGGGTCGGAGAGGGAAGGGAGTGGGGGAATGGAGTGGGGAAGAGGAAGGGTGTTCGGGGGTGGGGGAGGGGAGTGGGAGTGGATTGGGGTGGGGAGGGTTCTGCTGGAGGGGAGTGCGGGAGAGGTGTGGGTGAGGGGAGGGAGTGGGGAGGGGAATGAAGAGGGGGAGGGAGAGGGTGGTGGATGAGAATGAATATGCGGAGGGAGGGGGTGGTGGAGGGGAATGAAGAGGGGGAGGGAGGGGGAGTGAGGGGGAGGTGGGGAATGAAGAGGGGGAGGGAGGGGGTGGTGGAGGGGAATGAAGTGAGGGAGGGAGGTGGTGGAGGAAGGGAAAGAAGAAGGGGAGGGAGGGGTTGTGGAGGGGAATGAAGATGGGGAGGGAGGGGGTGGTGGATGGGAATGAAGGGGGGAGTGTGGGGGTGGTGGTGGGGAATGAAGAGGGGGAGGGAGGGGGTGGTGGATGTGAATGAAGATGCGGAGGGAGTGGGTGGTGGAGAGGAATGAAGAATGGGAGGGAGGGTTTGGAGGATGGAAATGAAGATTGGGAGGGAGGGGGTTTTGGAGGGGAATGAAGAGAGGGAGGGAGGGGGTTGGTGGAGGGGAATGATGAGAGGGAGGTAGGGGAGCTGGAGGGGAATGAAGAGGGGGAGTGAGGGGGTCTTGGAGGAGAATGAAGAGGGGGAGCGGAGGTGGAGGGGAATGAAGAGAAGAAGGGAGGGTGTGGTGGAGTGGAATGAAGAGGTGGAGGCAGGGGGAGGTGGAGGGGAATGAAGAGGGGAGGAAGGGGGTAGTGGAGGAAAATGATAAGAGGAGGGAGGATGAGGTCGAGGGGAATGAAGAGAAGGAGGGAGGGGGTGGTGGATGGGAATGAAGAGGGGGAGGGAGGAGCTGGTGGAAGGGAATGAAGAGAGGGAGGGAGGGGGTGGTGGATGGGAATGAAGAGGAGAAGGGAGTGGTGGTAGAGGGGAATGAAGATGGGGAGGCAGGGGGTGGTGGAGGAGCAAGAACAGGGGAGGGAGGGGGTGGTGGAGTGGAATGAAGAGAGGGAGGGAGTGGGTGGTGGAGGGGAATGAAGAGGCGGAGAGAGGGGGTGGTGGAGGAGAAAGAAGAGGGGGAGGGAGGGGGAGGTTGTGGAGAATGAAGAGTGGGAGGGAGTGGGATCTGGAGGGGAATGAAGAGGGGGAGTGACGGGAACGTGTAGGGGAATGAAGTGGGGGAGGGAGGGGTTGTGGACGGGAATGAAGAGGGGAGGGCGGGGGAGGTTAAGAAGAATGAAGAAGGGGAGGGTGGGGGTGGTGGAGGGGAAAGAAGAGGGGGTGGGAGGGGGTGGAGGAGGGGAATTAAGAGGGTGAGGGAGCGGGTGGTGGAGGAGAATGAAGAGGGGGAGGGAATGGGAGGTGGAGGGGAATGAAGATGGAGAGGGAGGGGTGGTGGAGGAGAATGATGAGGGGGAGCGAGGGGAGGTGGAGGGGTATGAAGAGAAGGAGGGAGGGGGTGGTGGATGGAAATGAAGAGGAGCAGAGAGGGGAGGTGGATGGGAATGAAGAGGTGGAGGGAGGGGGTGGTGGAGGAGAAAGAAGAGGGGGAGGGAGGGGATCGTGGAGTGGAATGAAGAGAGGGAGGGAGGGGGTCGTGGAGGGGAATGAAGAGGGGTGGGATGGGGTGATGGAGGGGAATGAGGAGGGGGAGGGATGGGGACGTGGAGGGGAATGAAGAGGGGGAGGGAGGGTGTGGTGGAGGGGAATGAAGAGGGGAGGGAGGGGGAGGTTGAAGGGAATGAAGAGGGGGAGGGAGGGGGTGGTGGAGTTGAATGAAGAGGGGTTGGGACAGGGAGGTGGATGGGAATGCAAAGGGGGAGGGAGGGGTGGTGGATGGGAATGAAGAGGGGTAGGGAGCGGGAGGTGGAGGAGAGAGAAGTGGGTGAGGGAGGGTGAGGTGGAGGGGAATGAAGAGGGGGAGGGAGGGGAAGGTGGAGGGGATTGAAGAGGGGAGGGAGGGGGAGGTTAAGAAGAATGAAGAGGGGGAGGGAGGGGTTGGTGGAGGGGAATGAAGAGGGGGTGGGAGGGGGAGGTCGATGGGAATGAAGAGGGGGTGGAAGTGTGTGGTGGATGAGAATGAAGAGGGGGAGGGGGGGTGGAGGATTGGTATGATGATTGGGAGGGAGGGGGTGGTGGAGGGGAATGAAGAGGGTGAGGGAGGGGGAGGTGGAGGGGTATGAAGAGAAGGAGGGAGGAGGTGGTGGAAGGGAATGAAGAGAGGGAGGGAGGGGGTGGTGGATGGGAATGAAGAGGAGAAGGGAGGGGTTGTGGAGGGGAATGAAGATGGGGAGGCAGGGGGTGGTGGAGGAGAAAGAAGAGGGGGAGGGAGGGGGTGGTGGAGTGGAATGAAGAGAGGGAGCGATTGGGTGGTGGAGGGGAATGAAGACGGGTGGGATGGGGTGATGGAGGGGAATGAAGAGGGTGAGAGAGGGGGTGGTGGAGGAGAAAGAAGAGGGGGAGGGAGGGGGAGGTTGTGGAGAATGAAGAGTGGGAGGGAGTGGGATCTGGAGGGGAATGAAGAGGGGGAGTGACGGGAACGTGTAGGGGAATGAAGTGGGGGAGGGAAGTGTTGTGGACGGGAATGAAGAGGGGAGGGCGGGGGAGGTTAAGAAGAATGAAGAGGGGGAGGGTGGGGGTGGTGGAGGGGAACGAAGAGGGGGTGGGAGGGGGCGGTCGACGGGAATGAAGATGGGGAGGAAGTGGGTGGTTGATGGGAATGAAGTGGGGGGGTGGAGGATGGGTATGATGATTGGGAGGGAGGGGGTGGTGGAGGGGAATGAAGAGGGGGAGGGTGGGGGTGGAGGAGGGGAATGAAGAGGGTGAGGGAGCGGGTGGTGGAGGAGAATGAAGAGGGGGAGGGAATGGGAGGTGGAGGGGAATGAAGAGGGAGAGGGAGGGTGTGGTGGAGGAGAATGATGAGGGGGAGGGAGGAGGAGGTGGAGGGGTATGAAGAGAAGGAGGGAGGGGGTGGTGGATGGAAATGAAGAGGAGCAGGGAGAGGAGGTGGATGGGAATGAAGATGGGGAGGGAGGGGGTGGTCGAGGAGAAAGAAGAGGGGGAGGGAGGGGATCGTGGAGCGGAATGAAGAGAGGGAGGGAGGGGGTCGTGGAGGGGAATGAAGAGGGGTGGGATGGGATGATGGAGGGGAATGAGGAGGGGGAGGGACGGGGACGTGGAGGGGAATGAAGAGGGGGAGGGAGGGTGTGGTGGAGGGGAATGAAGAGGGGAGGGAGGGGGAGGCTAACGGAATGAAGAGGGGGAGGGAGGGGGTGGTGGAGTTGAATGAAGAGGGGTTGGGACAGGGAGGTGGATGGGAATGCAAAGGGGGAGGGAGGGGTGGTGGATGGAAATGAAGAGGGGTAGGGAGGGGGAGGTGGAGGAGAGAGAAGTGGGTGAGGGAGGGTGAGGTGGAGGGGAATGAAGAGGGGGAGGGAGGGGGAGGTGGAGGGGAATGAAGAGGGGGAGTGACGGGAACGTGTAGGGGAATGAAGTGGGGGAGGGAGGGGTTGGTGGAGGGGAATGAAGAGGGGAGGGAGGGGGAGGTTAAGAAGAATGAAGAGGGGGAGGGAGGGGGTGGTGGAGGGGAATGAAGAGGGGTTGGGAGGGGGAGGTCGATGGGAATGAAGAGGGGTGGAAGGGCGTGGTGGATGGGAATGAAGAGGGGGAGGGGGAGTGGAGGATTGGTATGATGATTGGAAGGGAGGGGGTGGTGGAGGGGAATGAAGAGGGGGAGGGAGGGGGTGGTGGATGGGAATGAAGAGGGTGAGGGAGCGGTGTTGGAGGAGACGGAAGAGGGGGAGGGAGGGGGAGGTGGAGGGGTATGAAGAGAAGGAGGGAGGGGGTGGTGGATGGGAATGAAGAGGGGGAGGGAGGGGTAGGTGGAGGGGTATGAAGAGAAGGAGGGAGGGGGTGGTGGATGGGAATGAAGAGGGGGAGGGAGGAGGTGGTGGAGGGGAATGAAGATTGGGAGGCAGGGGGTGGTGGATGGGAATGAAGAGGAGGACGGAGGGGAGGTGGATGGGAATGAAGATGGGGAGGGAGGGGGTGGTGGAGGAGAAAGAAGAGGGGAGGGAGGGGATGGTGGAGTGGAATGAAGAGAGGGAGGGAGGGTGTCGTGGCGGGGAATGAAGAGGGGTGGGATGGGGTGATGGAGGGGAATGAGGAGGGGGAGGGACGGGGACGTGGAGGAGAATGAAGAGGGGGAGTGAGGGTGTGGTGGAGGGGAATGAAGAGGGGAGGGAGTGGGAGGTTGAAGGGAATGAAGAGGGGAGGGAGGGGGTGGTTGAGTAGAATGAAGAGGGATTGGGAGGGGGATGTGGATGGGAATGCAAAGGGGGAGGGAGGGGTGGTGGATGGGAATGAAGAGGGGTAGGGAGGGGGAGGTGGAGGAGAAAGAAGTGGGGGAGGGAGGGTGAAGTGGAGGGGAATGAAGAGGGGGAGGGAGGGGGAGGTGGAGGGGAATGAAGAGAGGGACGAAAGGGTACGTGGAGAGGAATGGAGAGGCGCAGGGAGGGGGTGGTGGAGGGGAATGAAAAGGGGGAGGGTGGGGGTGGTGGAGGGGAATGAAGAGGGGGAGGGAGGGCGTGGTGGAGGGGAATGCAGAGGGGCAGGGAGAGAGAGGTGGAGGGTAATAAAGAGGGGGAGGGAGGTGGAGGAGGAGGGTAATGAAGAGGGGGAGGGAGGGGGTGGTGGAGGGGAATGAAGATTGGGAGGGAGGGGGATGTGGAGGGGAATGAAGGGGAGGGAGGGGGTGGTGGAGGAGAATGAAGAGGGGGAGCGAGCGGGAGGTGGAGGGGAATGAAAATGGGGACTGAGGGGGTGGTGGAGGGGAATGAAAAGTGGTTGCCAGGGGGAGGTGGAGGGGAATGAAGAGGGGGAGGGAGGGGGTGGTGGGGGAGAATGAAGAGCTGCAGGGAGGGGGTGGTTGAGGGGAATGGAGTGAAGGAGGGTGGGGGTGGTGGACGGGAATGAAGAGGGGTAGGGAGGCGGATGTGGATGGGAATGAAGTGAAGGAGGGTGGGGGTAGACGACGGGAATGAAGAGGGGGAGGGAGGAGGTGGGGAGGAAAATCAAGAGAGGGAGGGAGGGAGGGGGTGGAAGGGAATGTAGAGGAGGAGGGAGGGGATGGTGGAAGGGAATGAAGATGGGGAGGGAGGGGGTGGTGGAGGAGAAAGAAGAGGGGGAGGAAAGGTGTTGTGGAGTGGAATGAAGAGAGGGGAGGGAGGGGGTGGTGGAGGGGAATGAAGATGGGTGCGATGGGGTGGTGGAGGGAAAGAAAAGGGGGAGGGAGGTGGTGTTGGAGGAGAAAGAAGAGGGGGAGGGTTGGGTGGTGGAGATGAATGAAGAGGGGAGGGAGCGGGTGGTGGTGGGGAATGAAGATGGGGAGGGAGGGGTAGGTGCAGGAGAATGAAGAGGGGGAGGGAGAGGGAGGTTGAGGGGATTGAAAAGGGGGAAGGAGGGGTGGTGGATGAGAATGAAGTGGGGGAGGGAGGGGGAGGTGGAGGGGAATGAAGATGCGGAGGGAGGGGGTGGTGGAGGGGAATGAAGAAAGGGACGAAGGGGGAGGTGGAGTGGAATGAAGCTGTGGTGGGAGTGGATGGTGGAGGGGAATGAAAAGGGGGAGGTGGGGGTGGTGGAGGGGAATGAAGCGGGGGAGGGAGGGGGTGGTGGAGGGGAATGAAGAGGGGGAGGGTGGAGGTGGTGGAGGGGAATGCAGAGGGGCAGGGAGGGAGAGGTGGAGGGTAATGTAGAGGGGAGGGATGGGGAGGAGGAGGGTAATGAAGAGCGGGAGGGAGGGGGTGGTGGAGGGGAATGAAGAGTGGGAGGGAGGGGGAGGTGGAGGGGAATGAAGAGGGGAGAGAGGGGGGGGTGGACGAGAATGAAGAGGGGGAGCGTGTGGGAGGTGGATGGGAATGAAGATGGGGACTGAGGGGGTGGTGGAGGAGAATGAAGGGGGGGTGGTGGAGGGGAATGAAGAGGGGTTGGCAGGGAGAGGTGGAGGGGAATGAAGAGGGGGAGGGAGGGGTTGGTGGGGGAGAATGAAGAGCTGGAGGGAGGGGGTGGTGGAGGGGAATGGAGTGAAGGAGGGTAGGGTGGTGGACGGGAATGAAGAGGTGGAGGGAGGGTGAGGTGGATGGGAATGAAGTGAAGGAGGGTGGGGGTGGACGACGGGAATGAAGAAGGGGAGGGAGGAGGTGGTGGAGGGGAATCAAGAGAGGGAGGGAGGGAGGGAGTGGAAAGGAATGAAGAGGAGGAGGGAGGGGATGGTGGAGGGGATTGAAGATGGGGAGGGAGGGGGTGGTGGAGGGGAATGAAGAAAGGGACGAAGGGGAAGTGGAGTGGAATGAAGCGGTGGTGGGAGGGGATGGTGGAGGGGAATGAAAAGGGGGAGGTGGGGGTGGTGGAGGGGAATGAAGCGGGGGAGGGAGGGGGTGGTGGAGGGGAATGAAGAGGGGGAGGGTGGAGGTGGTGGAGGGGAATGCAGAGGGGCAGGGAGGGAGAGGTGGAGGGTAATGTAGAGGGGAGGGATGGGGAGGAGGAGGGTAATGAAGTGCGGGAGGGAGGGGGTGGTGGAGGGGAATGAAGAGTGGGAGGGAGGGGGAGGTGGAGGGGAATGAAGAGGGGAGGGAGGGGGTGGTGGACGAGAATGAAGAGGGCGAGCGTGTGGGAGGTGGATGGGAATGAAGATGGGGACTGAGGGGGTGGTGGAGGAGAATGAAGGGGGGGTGGTGGAGGGGAATGAAGAGGGGTTGGCAGGGAGAGGTGGAGCGGAATGAAGAGGGGGAGGGAGGGGTTGGTGGGGGAGAATGAAGAGCTGGAGGGAGGGGGTGGTGGAGGGGAATGGAGTGAAGGAGGGTAGGGTGGTGGACGGGAATGAAGAGGTGGAGGGAGGGTGAGGTGGATGGGAATGAAGTGAAGGAGGGTGGGGGTGGACGACGGGAATGAAGAAGGGGAGGGAGGAGGTGGTGGAGGGGAATCAAGAGAGGGAGGGAGGGAGGGGGTGGAAGGGAATGAAGAGGAGGAGGGAGGGGATGGTGGAGGGGAATGAAGATGGGGAGGGAAGGGGTAGTGGAGGAGTAAGAAGAGGGGCAGGGATGGTGTGGTGGAGGTGAATGAGGAGGGGGAGGGAGGGGGATGTCGAGGGGTATGAAGAGGGGGAGGGAGGGGGCGGTGGAGGGGAATGAAGAGGGGAGGGAGCGGTAGGTTGAGGGGAATGAAGAGTGGGAGGGAGGGGGTGTTTGAGGTGAATGAAGAGGGGTTGGGAGGGGGAGGTGGTTGGGATTGAAAAGGGGGAAGGAGGGGTGGTGGATGAGAATGAAGTGGGGGAGGGAGTGGGAGGTGGAGGGGAATGAAGAGGCGGAGGGAGGGGGTGGTGGAGGGGAATGAAGAGAGGGACGAAGGGGGAGGTGGAGTGGAATGAAGCGGTGGTGGGAGGGGATGGTGGAGGGGAATGAAAAGGGGGAGGTGGGGGTGGTGGAGGGGAATGAAGCGGGGGAGGGAGGGGGTGGTGGAGGGGAATGAAGAGGGGGAGGATGGAGGTGGTGGAGGGGAATGCAGAGGGGCAGGGAGGGAGAGGTGGAGGGTAATGTAGAGGGGTGGGAGGGGGAGGAGGAGGGTAATGAAGAGCGGGAGGGAGGGGGTGGTGGAGGGGAATGAAGAGGGGGAGGGAGGAGGTGGTGGAGGGGAATGAAGATTGGGAGGGAGGGGTGGTGGATGGGAATGAAGAGGAGGAGGGAGGGGAGGTGGATGGGAATGAAGAGGGGGAGGGAGGAGGTGGTGGAGGGGAATGAAGATTGGGAGGGAGGGGGTGGTGGATGGGAATGAAGAGGAGGAGGGAGGGGAGGTGGAAGGGAATGAAGATGGGGAGGGAGGGGGTGGTGGAGGAGAAAGAAGAGGGGGAGGGAGGGGATGGTGGAGTGGAATGAAGAGTGGGAGGGAGGGTGTCGTGGAGGGGAATGAAGAGGGGTGGGATGGGGTGATGGAGGGGAATGAGGAGGGGGAGGGACGGGGACGTGGAGGAGAATGAAGATGGGGAGGGAGGGTGTGGTGGAGGGGAATGAAGAGGGGAGGGAGGGGGAGGTTGAAGGGAATGAAGAGGGGGAGGGAGGGGGTGGTTGAGTTGAATGAAGATGGATTGGGAGGGGGATGTGGATGGGAATTCAAAGGGGGAGGGAGGGGTGGTGGATCGGAATGAAGAGGGGTAGGGAGGGGGAGGTGGAGGAGAAAGAAGTGGGGGAGGGAGGGTGAAGTGGAGGGGAATGAAGAGGGGGAGGGAGGGGGAGGTGGAGGGGAATTAAGAGAGGGACGAAAGGGTACGTGGAGAGGAATGGAGAGGCGCAGGGAGGGGGTGGTGGAGGGGAATGAAAAGGGGGAGGTTGGTGGTGGTGGAGGGGAATGAAGAGGGGGAGGGAGGGCGTGGTGGAGGGGAATGCAGAGGGGCAGGGAGAGAGAGGTGGAGGGTAATAAAGAGGGGGAGGGAGGTGGAGGAGGAGGGTAATGAAGAGGGGGAGGGAGGGGTGGTGGAGGGGAATGAAGATTGGGAGGGAGGGGGATGTGGAGGGGAATGAAGAAGGGGAGGGAGGGGGTGGTGGAGGAGAATGAAGAGGGGGAGCGTGTGGGAGGTGGAGGGGAATGAAAATGGGGACTGAGGGGGTGGTGGAGGGGAATGAAAAGTGGTTGGCAGGGGGAGGTGGAGGGGAATGAAGAGGGGGAGGGAGGGGGTGGTGGGGGAGAATGAAGAGCTGCAGGGAGGGGGTGGTTGAGGGGAATGGAGTGAAGGAGGGTGGGGGTGGTGGACGGGAATGAAGAGGGGGAGGGAGGCGGAGGTGGATGGGAATGAAGTGAAGGAGGGTGGGGGTGGACGACGGGAATGAAGAGGGGGAGGGAGGAGGTGGGGGAGGAAAATCAAGAGAGGGAGGGAGGGAGGGGTGGAAGGGAATGTAGAGGAGGAGGGAGGGGATGGTGGAGGGGAATGAAGATGGGGAGGGAGGGGGTGGTGGAGGAGAAAGAAGAGGGGGAGGAAAGGTGTTGTAGAGTGGAATGAAGAGAGGGGAGGGAGGGGGTGGTGGAGGGGAATGAAGATGGGTGCGATGGGGTGGTGGAGGGAATGAAAAGGGGGAGGGAGGTGGAGTTGGAGGAGAAAGAAGAGGGGGAGGGTTGGGTGGTGGAGATGAATGAAGAGGGGAGGGAGCGGGTGGTGGTGGGGAATGAAGATGGGGAGGGAGGGGTAGGTGCAGGAGAATGAAGAGGGGGAGGGAGAGGGAGGTTGAGGGGATTGAAGAGGGGGATGGAGGGGTGGTAGAGGTGAATGAAGAGGGGTTGGGAGGGGGAGATGGTTGGGATTGAAAAGCGGGAAGGAGGGGTGGTGGATGAGAATGAAGTGGGGGAGGGAGGGGGAGGTGGAGGGGAATGAAGATGCGGAGGGAGGGGGTGGTGGAGGGGAATGAAGAAAGGGACGAAGGGGGAGGTGGAGTGGAATGAAGAGGGGGAGGGAGGCGGAGGTGGATGGGAATGAAGTGAAGGAGGGTGGGGGTGGACGACGGGAATGAAGAGGGGGAGGGAGGAGGTGGGGGAGGAAAATCAAGAGAGGGAGGGAGGGAGGGGTGGAAGGGAATGTAGAGGAGGAGGGAGGGGATGGTGGAGGGGAATAAAGATGGGGAGGGAGGGGGTGGTGGAGGAGAAAGAAGAGGGGGAGGAAAGGTGTTGTGGAGTGGAATGAAGAGAGGGGAGGGAGGGGGTGGTGGAGGGGAATGAAGATGGGTGCGATGGGGTGGTGGAGGGAATGAAAAGGGGGAGGGAGGTGGTGTTGGAGGAGAAAGAAGAGGGGGAGGGTTGGGTGGTGGAGATGAATGAAGAGGGGAGGGAGCGGGTGGTGGTGGGGAATGAAGATGGGGAGGGAGGGGTAGGTGCAGGAGAATGAAGAGGGGGAGGGAGAGGGAGGTTGAGGGGATTGAAGAGGGGGATGGAGGGGTGGTAGAGGTGAATGAAGAGGGGTTGGGAGGGGGAGATGGTTGGGATTGAAAAGCGGGAAGGAGGGGTGGTGGATGAGAATGAAGTGGGGGAGGGAGGGGGAGGTGGCGGGGAATGAAGATGCGGAGGGAGGGGGTGGTGGAGGGGAATGAAGAAAGGGACGAAGGGGGAGGTGGAGTGGAATGAAGCGGTGGTGGGATGGGATGGTGGAGGGGAATGAAAAGGAGGAGGTGGGGGTGGTGGAGGGGAATGAAGCGGGGGAGGGAGGGGGTGGTGGAGGGGAATGAAGAGGGGGCGGGTGGAGGTGGTGGAGGGGAATGCAGAGGGGCAGGGTAAGAGAGGTGGAGGGTAATGTAGAGGTGAGGGAGGGGGAGGTGGAGGGTAATGAAGAGCGGGAGGGAGGGGGTGATGGAGGGGAATGAAGAGTGGGAGGGAGGGGAAGGTGGAGGGGAATGAAGAGGGGAGGGAGGGGGTGGTTGACGAGAATGAAGAGGGGGAGCGTGTGGGAGGTGGATGGGAATGAAGGTGGGGACTGAGGGGGTGGTGGAGGAGAATGAAGGTGGGGTGGTGGAGGGGAATGAAGAGGGGTTGGCAGGGAGAGGTGGAGGGGAATGAAGAGGGGGAGGGAGGGGTTGGTGGGGGAGAATGAAGAGCTGGAGGGAGGGGGTGGTGGAGGGGAATGGAGTGAAGGAGGGTAGGGTGGTGGACGGGAATGAAGAGGTGGAGGGAGGGTGAGGTGGATGGGAATGAAGTGAAGGAGGGTGGGGGGTGGACGACGGGAATGAAGAAGGGGAGGGAGGAGGTCGTGGAGGTGAATCAATAGAGGGAGGGAGGGAGGGGGTGGAAGGGATTGAAGAGGAGGAGGGAGGGGATGGTGGAGGGGAATGAAGATGGGGAGGGAGGGGGTGGTGGAGGTGAAAGAAGAGGGGCAGGGAGGGTGTGGTGGAGGTGAATGAGGAGGGGGAGGGAGGGGGATGCCGAGGGGTATGAAGAGGGGGAGGGAGGGGTTGGTGGAGGGGAATGAAGAGGGGAGGGAGCGGGAGGTTGAGGGGAATGAAGAGGGGGAGAGAGGGGGTGTTTGAGGTGAATGAAGAGGGGTTGGGAGGGGGTGGTGGTTGGGATTGAAAAGGGGGAAGGAAGGGTGGTGGATGAGAATGAAGTGGGGGAGGGAGGGGGAGGTGGAGGGGAATGAAAAGTGGGAGGTGGGGGTGGTGGAGGGGAATGAAGCGGGGGAGGGAGGGGGTGGTGGATGGGAATGAAGAGGGGGAGGGAGGAGGTGGGGGAGGAAAATCTAGAGAGGGAGGGAGGGAGGGGGTGGAAGGGAATGTAGAGGAGGAGGGAGGGGATGGTGGAGGGGAATGAAGATGGGGAGGGAGGGGGTGGTGGAGGTGAAAGAAGAGGGGCAGGGAGGGTGTGGTGGAGGTGAATGAGGAGGGGGAGGGAGGGGGATGTCGAGGGGTATGAAGAGGGGGAGGGAGGGGTTGGTGGAGGGGAATGAAGAGGGGAGGGAGCGGGAGGTTGAGGGGAATGAAGAGGGGGAGAGAGGGGGTGTTTGAGGTGAATGAAGAGGGGTTGGGAGGGGGAGGTGGTTGGGATTGAAAAGGGGGAAGGAAGGGTGGTGGATGAGAATGAAGTGGGGTAGGGAGGGGGAGGTGGAGGGGAATGAAAAGTGGGAGGTGGGTGTGGTGGAGGGGAATGAAGCGGGGGAGGGAGGGGGTGGTGGAGGGGAATGAAGAGGGGGAGGGAGGAGGTGGGGGAGGAAAATCTAGAGAGGGAGGGAGGGAGGGGGTGGAAGGGAATGTAGAGGAGGAGGGAGGGGATGGTGGAGGGGAATGAAGATGGGGAGGGAGGGGGTGGTGGAGGAGAAAGAAGAGGGGCAGGGAGGGTGTAGTGGAGGTGAATGAGGAGGGGGAGGGAGGGGGATGTCGAGGGGTATGAAGAGGGGGAGGGAGGGGCGGTGGAGGGGAATGAAGAGGGGAGGGTGGTGTTGGTGGAGGGGAATGAAGAGGGGAGGGAGCGGGAGGTTGAGGGGAATGAAGAGGGGGAGAGAGGGGGTGTTTGAGGTGAATGAAGAGGGGTTGGGAGGGGGAGGTGGTTGGGATTGAAAAGGGGGAAGGAAGGGTGGTGGATGAGAATGAAGTGGGGGAGGGAGGGGGAGGTGGAGGGGAATGAAGAGGCGGACGGAGGGGGTGGTGGAGGGGAATGAAGAGAGGGACGAAGGGGGAGGTGGAGTGGAATGAAGCGGTGGTGGGAGGGGATGGTGGAGGGGAATGAAAAGGGGGAGGTGGGGGTGGCGGAGGGGAATGAAGTGGGGGAGTGAGGGGTTGGTGGAGGGGAATGAAGAGGGGGAGGGTGGAGGTGGTGGAGGGGAATGCAGAGGGGCAGGGAGGGAGAGGTGGAGGGTAATGTAGAGGGGAGTGAGGGGGAGGAGGAGGGTAATGAAGAGCGGGAGGAATGGGGTGGTGGAGGGGAATGAAGAGTGGGAGGGAGGGGGAGGTGGAGGGGAATGAAGAGGGGAGGGAGGGGGTGGTGGACGAGAATGAAGAGGGGGAGCGTGTGGGAGGTGGATGGGAATGAAGATGGGGACTGAGGGGGTGCTGGAGGAGAATGAAGGGGGGTGGTGGAGGGGAATGAAGAGGGGTTGGCAGGGGGAGGTGGAGGGGTATGAAGAGGGGGAGGGAGGGGTTGGTGGGGAGAATGAAGAGCTGGAGGGAGGGGGTGGTGGAGGGGAATGTAGAGTGGTTGGGAGGGGGAGGTGGTTGGGATTGAAAAGGGGGAAGGAGGGGTGGTGGATGAGAATGAAGTGGGGGAGGGAGGGGGAGGTGGAGGGGAATGAAGAGGCGGAGGGAGGGGGTGGTGGAGGGGAATGAAGAGAGGGACGAAGGGGGAGGTGGAGTGGAATGAAGCGGTAGTGGGAGGGGATGGTGGAGGGGATGGTGGTTGGGATTGAAAAGGGGGAAGGAGGGGTGGTGGATGAGAATGAAGTGGGGGAGGTGGGGGTGGTGGAGGGGAATGAAGAGGGGGAGGGTGGAGGTGGTGGAGGGGAATGCAGAGGGGCAGGGAGGGAGAGGTGGAGGGTAATGTAGAGGGGAGGGAGGGGGAGGAGGAGGGTAATGAAGAGCGGGAGGGAGGGGGTGGTGGAGGGGAATGAAGAGGGGGAGGGAGGAGGTGGTGGAGGGGAATGAAGATTGGGAGGGAGGGGGTGGTGGATGGGAATGAAGAGGGGTTGGCAGGGGGAGGTGGAGGGGTATGAAGAGGGGGAGGGAGGGGTTGGTGGGGAGAATGAAGAGCTGGAGGGAGGGGGTGGTGGAGGGGAATGTAGAGTGGTTGGGAGGGGGAGGTGGTTGGGATTGAAAAGGGGGAAGGAGGGGTGGTGGATGAGAATGAAGTGGGGGAGGGAGGGGGAGGTGGGGGGGAATGAAGAGGCGGAGGGAGGGGGTGGTGGAGGGGAATGAAGAGAGGGACGAAGGGGGAGGTGGAGTGGAATGAAGCGGTGGTGGGAGGGGATGGTGGAGGGGATGGTGGTTGGGATTGAAAAGGGGGAAGGAGGGGTGGTGGATGAGAATGAAGTGGGGGAGGGTGGAGGTGGTGGAGGGGAATGCAGAGGGGCAGGGAGGGAGAGGTGGAGGGTAATGTAGAGGGGAGGGAGGGGGAGGAGGAGGGGAATGAAGAGCGGGAGGGAGGGTGTGGTGGAGGGGAATGAAGAGGGGGAGGGAGGAGGTGGTGGAGGGGAATGAAGATTGGGAGGGAGGGGGGTGGTGGATGGGAATGAAGAGGAGGAGGGAGGGGAGGTGGATGGGAATGAAGAGGGCGAGGGAGGAGGTGGTGGAGAGGAATGAAGATTGAGAGGGAGGGGGTGGTGGATGGGAATGAAGAGGAGGAGGGAGGGGAGGTGGATGGGAATGAAGATGGGGAGGGAGGGGGGTGGTGGAGGAGAAGAAGAGGGGGAGGGAGGGGATGGTGGAGTGGAATGAAGAGAGGGAGGGAGGGTGTCGTGGAGGGGAATGAAGAGGGGTGGATGGGGTGATGGAGGGGAATGAGGAGGGGAGCGACAGGGACGTGGAGCAGAATGAAGAGGGGGAGGGAGGGTGTGGTGGAGGGGAATGAAGAGGGGAGGGAGGGGGAGGTGAAGGGAATGAAGAGGGGGAGGAGGGGGTGGTTGAGTTGAATGAAGATGGATTGGGAGGGTGATGTGGATGGGAATGCAAAGGGGGAGGAAGGGGTGGTGGAGGTGAAAGAAGAGGGGCAGGGAGGGTGTGGTGGAGGTGAATGAGGAGGGGGAGGGAGGGGGATGTCGAGGGGTATGAAGAGGGGAGGGAGGGGGCGGTGGAGGGGAATGAAGAGGGTGAGGGTGGGGTTGGTGGAGGGGAATGAAGAGGGGAGGGAGCGGGAGTTGGGGGAAATGAGAGGGGGAGAGAGGTGGTGTTTGAGGTGAATGAAGAGGCGTTGGGAGGGGGAGGTGGTTGGGATTGAAAAGTGGGAAGGAAGGGTGGTGGATGAGAATGAAGTGGGGGAGGGAGGGGGAGGTGGAGGGGAATGAAAAGGGGGAGGGAGGGGGTGGTGGAGGGGAATGAAGCGGGGGAGGGAGGGGGTGGTGGAGGGGAATGAAGAGGGGGAGGGAGGAGGTGGGGGAGGAAAATCTAGAGAGGGAGGGAGGGAGGGGATGGAAGGGAATGTAGAGGAGGAGGGAGGGGATGGTGGAGGGGAATGAAGATGGGGAGGCAGGGGTGGTGGAGGAGAAAGAAGAGGGGGAGGAAAGGTGTTGTGGAGTGGAATGAAGAGAGGGGAGGGAGGGGGTGGTGGAGGGGAATGAAGATGGGTGCGATGGGGTGGTGGAGGGAATGAAAAGGGGGAGGGAGGTGGAGTTGGAGGAGAAAGAAGAGGGGGAGGGTTGGGTGGTGGAGATGAATGAAGAGGGGAGGGAGCGGGTGGTGGTGGGGAATGAAGATGGGGAGGGAGGGGTAGGTGCAGGAGAATGAAGAGGGGGAGGGAGAGGGAGGTTGAGGGGATTGAAGAGGGGGATGGAGGGGTGGTAGAGGTGAATGAAGAGGGGTTGGGAGCGGGAGGTGGTTGGGATTGAAAAGGGGGAAGGAGGGGTGGTGGATGAGAATGAAGTGGGGGAGGGAGGGGGAGGTGGAGGGGAATGAAGATGCGGAGAGAGGGGGTGGTGGAGGCGAATGAAGAAAGGGACGAAGGGGGAGGTGGAGTGGAATGAAGCGGTGGTGGGAGGGGATGGTGGAGGGGATGGTGGTTGGGATTGAAAAGGGGGAAGGTGGGGTGGTGGATGAGAATGAAGTGGGGGAGGTGGGGGTGGTGGAGGGGAATGAAGAGGGGAAGGGTGGAGGTGGTGGAGGGGAATGCAGAGGGGCAGGGAGGGAGAGGTGGAGGGTAATGTAGAGGGGAGGGAGGGGGAGGAGGAGGGTAATGAAGAGCGGGAGGGAGGGGGTGGTGGAGGGGAATGAAGAGGGGGAGGGAGGAGGTGGTGGAGGGGAATGAAGATTGGGAGGGAGGGGGTGGTGGATGGGAATGAAGAGGAGGAGGGAGGGGAGGTGGATGGGAATGAAGAGGGCGAGGGAGGAGGTGGTGGAGAGGAATGAAGATTGAGAGGGAGGGGGTGGTGGATGGGAATGAAGAGGAGGAGGGAGGGGAGGTGGATGGGAATGAAGATGGGGAGGGAGGGGGTGGTGGAGGAGAAAGAAGAGGGGGAGGGAGGGGATGGTGGAGTGGAATGAAGAGAGGGAGGGAGGGTGTCGTGGAGGGGAATGAAGAGGGGTGGGATGGGGTGATGGAGGGGAATGAGGAGGGGGAGCGACAGGGACGTGGAGCAGAATGAAGAGGGGGAGGGAGGGTGTGGTGGAGGGGAATGAAGAGGGGAGGGAGGGGGAGGTTGAAGGGAATGAAGAGGGGGAGGGAGGGGGTGGTTGAGTTGAATGAAGATGGATTGGGAGGGTGATGTGGATGGGAATGCAAAGGGGGAGGAAGGGGTGGTGGAGGTGAAAGAAGAGGGGCAGGGAGGGTGTGGTGGAGGTGAATGAGGAGGGGGAGGGAGGGGGATGTCGAGGGGTATGAAGAGGGGGAGGGAGGGGGCGGTGGAGGGGAATGAAGAGGGTGAGGGTGGGGTTGGTGGAGGGGAATGAAGAGGGGAGGGAGCGGGAGGTTGAGGGAAATGAAGAGGGGGAGAGAGGTGGTGTTTGAGGTGAATGAAGAGGCGTTGGGAGGGGGAGGTGGTTGGGATTGAAAAGTGGGAAGGAAGGGTGGTGGATGAGAATGAAGTGGGGGAGGGAGGGGGAGGTGAAGGGGAATGAAAAGCGGGAGGGAGGGGGTGGTGGAGGGGAATGAAGCGGGGGAGGGAGGGGGTGGTGGAGGGGAATGAAGAGGGGGAGGGAGGAGGTGGGGGAGGAAAATCTAGAGAGGGAGGGAGGGAGGGGGTGGAAGGGAATGTAGAGGAGGAGGGAGGGGATGGTGGAGGGGAATGAAGATGGGGAGGCAGGGGGTGGTGGAGGAGAAAGAAGAGGGGGAGGAAAGGTGTTGTGGAGTGGAATGAAGAGAGGGGAGGGAGGGGGTGGTGGAGGGGAATGAAGATGGGTGCGATGGGGTGGTGGAGGGAATGAAAAGGGGGAGGGAGGTGGAGTTGGAGGAGAAAGAAGAGGGGGAGGGTTGGGTGGTGGAGATGAATGAAGAGGGGAGGGAGCGGGTGGTGGTGGGGAATGAAGATGGGGAGGGAGGGGTAGGTGCAGGAGAATGAAGAGGGGGAGGGAGAGGGAGGTTGAGGGGATTGAAGAGGGGGATGGAGGGGTGGTAGAGGTGAATGAAGAGGGGTTGGGAGCGGGAGGTGGTTGGGATTGAAAAGGGGGAAGGAGGGGTGGTGGATGAGAATGAAGTGGGGGAGGGAGGGGGAGGTGGAGGGGAATGAAGATGCGGAGAGAGGGGGTGGTGGAGGCGAATGAAGAAAGGGACGAAGGGGGAGGTGGAGTGGAATGAAGCGGTGGTGGGAGGGGATGGTGGAGGGGAATGAAAAGGGGGAGGTGGGGGTGGTGGAGGGGTATGAAGCGGGGGAGGGAGGGGGTGGTGGAGGGGAATGAAGAGGGGGAGGGTGGAGGTGGTGGAGGGGAATGCAGAGGGGCAGGGAGGGGGAGAAGGAGGGTAATGATGAGCGGGAGGGAGGGGGTGGTGGAGGGGAATGAAGAGTGGGAGGGAGGGGGAGGTGGAGGGGAATGAAGAGGGGAGGGAGGGGGTGGTGGACGAGAATGAAGAGGGGGAGCGTGTGGGAGGTGGATGGGAATGAAGATGGGGACTGAGGGGGTGGTGGAGGAGAATGAAGGGGGGGTGGTGGAGGGGAATGAAGAGGAGTTGGCAGGGAGAGGTGGAGGGGAATGAAGAGGGGGAGGGAGGGGTTGGTGGGGGAGAAGGAAGAGCTGGAGGGAGGGGGTGGTGGAGGGGAATGGAGTGAAGGAGGGTAGGGTGGTGGACGGGAATGAAGAGGTGGAGGGAGGGTGAGGTGGATGGGAATGAAGTGAAGGAGGGTGGCGGTGGACGACGGGAATGAAGAAGGGGAGGGAGGAGGTGGTGGAGGGGAATCAAGAGAGGGAGGGAGGGAGGGGGTGGAAGGGAATTAAGAGAAGGAGGGAGGGGATGGTGGAGGGGAATGAAGATGGGGAGGGAGGGGGTGGTGGAGGAGAAAGAAGAGGGGCAGGGAGGGTGTGGTGGAGGTGAATGAGGAAGGGAGGGAGGGGGATGTCGAGGGGTATGAAGAGGGGGAGGGAGGGGGCGGTGGAGTGGAATGAAGAGGGGGAGGGTGGGGTTGGTGGAGGGGAATGAAGAGGGGAGGGAGCGGGAGGTTGAGGGGAATGAAGAGGGGGAGAGAGGGGGTGTTTGAGGTGAATGAAGAGGGGTTGGGAGGGGGAGGTGGTTGGGATTGAAAAGGGGGAAGGAAGGGTGGTGGATGAGAATGAAGTGGGGGAGGGAGGGAGAGGTGGAGGGGAATGAAGAGGCGGAGGGAGGGGGTGTTGGAGGGGAATGAAGAGAGGGACGAAGGGGGAGGTGGAGTGGAATGAAGCGGTGGTGGGAGGGGATGGTGGAGGGGAATGAAAAGGGGGAGGTGGGGGTGGCGGAGGGGAATGAAGTGGGGGAGTGAGGGGTTGGTGGAGGGGAATGAAGAGGGGGAGGGTGGAGGTGGTGGAGGGGAATGCAGAGGGGCAGGGAGGGAGAGGTGAAGGGTAATGTAGAGGGGAGGGAGGGGGAGGAGGAGGGTAAAGAAGAGCGGGAGGGATGGGGTGGTGGAGGGGAATGAAGAGTGGGAGGGAGGGGAGGTGGAGGGGAATGAAGAGGGGAGGGAGGGGGTGGTGGACGAGAATGAAGAGGGGGAGCGTGTGGGAGGTGGATGGGAATGAAGATGGGGACTGAGGGGGTGGTGGAGGAGAATGAAGGGGGGTGGTGGAGGGGAATGAAGAGGGGTTGGCAGGGGGAGGTGGAGGGGTATGAAGAGGGGGAGGGAGGGGTTGGTGGGGGAGAATGAAGAGCTGGAGGGAGGGGGTGGTGGAGGGGAATGGAGTGAAGGAGGGTAGGGTGGTGGACGGGAATGAAGAGGTGGAGGGAGGGTGAGGTGGATGGGAATGAAGTGAAGGAGGGTGTGGGTGGACTACGGGAATGAAGAAGGGGAGGGAGGAGGTGGTGGAGGGGAATCAAGAGAGGGAGGGAGGGAGGGAGGGGGTGGAAGGGAATGAAGAGGAGGAGGGAGGGGATGGTGGAGGGGAATGAAGATGGGGAGGGAGAGGGTGGTGGAGGAGAAAGAAGAGGGGCAGGGAGGGTGTGGTGGAGGTGAATGAGGAGGGAGAGGGAGGGGGATGTCGAGGGGTATGAAGAGGGGGAGGGAGGGGGCGGTGGAGGGGAATGAAGAGGGGGAGGGTGGGGTTGGTGGAGGGGAATGAAGAGGTGAGGGAGCGGGAGCTTGAGGGGAATGAAGAGGGGGAGAGAGGGGGTGTTTGAGGTGAATGAAGAGGGTTTGGGAGGTTGAGGTGGATGGGAATGAAAAGGGGGAGGGAGGGGTGGTGGAGGGGAATGAAGAGGGGGAGGGAGGGGGAGGTGGCGGGGAATGAAGAGAGGGACGAAGGGGGAGGTGGTGTGGAATGAAGAGGGGGAGGGAGGGGGTGGTGGAGGGGAATGAAAAGGGGGAGGGTGGGGGTGGTGGATGGGAATGAAGAGGGGGAGGGTGGGGGTGGTGGAGGGAAATGCAGAGGGGCAGGGAGGGAGAGGTGGAGGGTATTGTAGAGGGGAGGGAGGGGGACGAGGAGGGTAATGAAGAGGGGAAGGGAGTGTGTGGTGGAGGGGAATGAGGAGGTGGAGGGTGGGGGTGGTGGAGGGGACTGAAGAGTGTGTGGGAGGGGGAGCTGGAGGGTTATAAAGAGGGGGAGGGAGGGGGTGGTGGATGAGAATGAAGAGGGGAGCGAGTGGGAGGTGGATGGGAATGAAGATGCGGAGGGAGGAGTTGGTGGAGGGGAATGAAGAGGGTGTTGGAGGTGGTGGAGGATGGGAATGAAGATGGGGACTGAGAGGGTGGTGGAGGAGAATGATGAGGGGGGGTGGTGGAGGGGAATGAAGAGGGTTTGGCAGGGGAGGTGGAGGGGAATGAGAGGGGGAGGGAGGGTGTGGTGGGGGAGAATGAAGAGCTGGAGGGAGGGGGTGGTGGAGGGGAATGGAGTGAAGGAGGGTGGGGGTGGTGGACGGGAATGAAGAGGGGGACCGAGGCGGAGGTGGATGGGAATGAAGTGAAGGAGGCTGGGGGTGGAGGACGGGAATGAAGCGGGGGAGGAGGAGGTGGTGGAATGAATGAAGAGGAGGAGGGAGGGGATGGTGGACGGGAATGAAGAGGGGGAGGGCGGTGGTGGTGGAGGGGAAAGAAGAGGGGTGCGATGGGGTGGTGGAGGGAATGAAGAGGGGGAGGGAGGTGGTGATGGAGAAGAAAGAAGAGGGGGAGGGAGGGGTGGTGGAGGTGAATGAAGAGGGGCAGGGAGGGGGAGGTGGAGGAGATAGAAGTGGTTGAGGGGGGTGAGGTGGAGGGGAATGAAGAGGGGGAGGGAGGGGGAGGTGGAGGGTAATGAAGAGGGGGAGAGAGTGCGTGGTGGAGGGGAATGAGGAGGGGCAGGGAGGGGGTGGTGGAGGGAATGAAGAGTGGGTGGGAGGGGGAGGTGGAGGGTTATGAAGAGGGGGAGGGAGGGGGTGGTGAATGAGAATGAAGAGGGGGAGGGTGGAGGGGAATGAAGAGAGGGACGAAAGGGTACGTGGAGAGGAATGGAGAGGCGCAGGGAGGGGGTGGTGGAGGGGAATGAAAAGGGGAGGGTGGTGGTGGTGGAGGGGAATGAAGAGGGGGAGGGAGGGCGTGGTGGAGGGGAATGCAGAGGGGCAGGGAGAGAGAGGTGGAGGGTAATAAGAGGGGGAGGGAGGTGGAGGAGGAGGGTAATGAAGAGGGGGAGGGAGGGGGTGGTGGAGGGGAATGAAGATTGGGAGGGAGGGGGGATGTGGAGGGGGAATGAAGAAGGGGAGGGAGGGGGTGGTGGAGGGGAATGAAGAGGGGGAGCGAGTGGGAGGTGGAGGGAATGAAAATGGGGACTGAGGGGGTGGTGGAGGGGAGTGAAAAGTGGTGGGCAGGGGGAGGTGGAGGGGAATGAAGAGGGGGAGGGAGGGGGTTGTGGGGGAGAATGAAGAGCTGCAGGGAGGGGGTGGTTGAGGGGAATGGAGTGAAGGAGGGTGGGGGTGGTGGACGGGAATGTAGAGGGAGGGGGAGGCGGAGGTGGATGGGAATGAAGTGAAGGAGGGTGGGGGTGGACGACGGGAATGAAGAGGGGGAGGGAGGAGGTGGGGGAGGAAAATCAAGAGAGGGAGGGAGGGAGGGGGTGGAAGGGAATGTAGAGGAGGAGGGAGGGGATGGTGGAGGGGAATGAAGATGGGGAGGGTGGGGGTGGTGGAGGAGAAAGAAGAGGGGGAGGAAAGGTGTTGTGGAGTGGAATGAAGAGGGGGAGGGAGGGGGTGGTGGAGGGGAATGAAGAGGTTTGTGATGGGGTGGTGGAGGGAATGAAGAGGGGGAGGGAGGTTGTGTTGGAGCAGAAAGAAGAGGGGGAGAGTGGGGTGGTGGAGATGAATGAAGAGTGGAGGGAGTGGGTGGTGGTGGGGAATGAAGATGGGGAGGGAGGGGTAGGTGCAGGAGAATGAAGAGGGGGAGGGAGAGGGAGGTTGAGGGGATTGAAGAGGGGGATGGAGGGGTGGTAGAGGTGAATGAAGAGGGGTTGGGAGGGGGAGATGGTTGGGATTGAAAAGGGGGAAGGAGGGGTGGTGGATGAGAATGAAGTGGGGGAGGGAGGGGGAGGTGGAGGGGAATGAAGATGCGGAGGGAGGGGGTGGTGGAGGGGAATGAAGAAAGGGACGAAGGGGGAGGTGGAGTGGAATGAAGCGGTGGTGGGATGGGATGGTGGAGGGGAATGAAAAGGGGGAGGTGGGGGTGGTGGAGGGGAATGAAGCGGGGGAGGGAGGGGGTGGTGGAGGGGAATGAAGAGGGGGAGGGTGGAGGTGGTGGAGGGGAATGCAGAGGGGCAGGGTGGGAGAGGTGGAGGGTAATGTAGAGGGGAGGGAGGGGGAGAAGGAGGGTAATGAAGAGCGGGAGGGAGGGGGTGATGGAGGGGAATGAAGAATGGGAGGGAGGGGGAGGTGGAGGGGAATGAAGAGGGGAGGGAGGGGGTGGTTGACGAGAATGAAGAGGGGGAGCGTGTGGGAGGTGGATGGGAATGAAGATGGGGACTGAGGGGGTGGTGGAGGAGAATGAAGGGGGGTGGTGGAGGGGAATGAAGAGGGGTGGGCAGGGAGAGGTGGAGGGGAATGAAGAGGGGGAGGGAGGGGTTGGTGGGGGAGAATGAAGAGCTGGAGGGAGGGGGTGGTGGAGGGGAATGGAGTGAAGGAGGGTAGGGTGGTGGACGGGAATGAAGAGGTGGAGAGAGGGTGAGGTGGATGTGAATGAAGTGAAGGAGGGTGGGGGTGGACGACGGGAATGAAGAAGGGGAGGGAGGAGGGGGTGGAGGGGAATCAAGAGAGGGAGGGAGGGAGGGGGTGGAAGGGAATGAAGAGGAGGAGGGAGGGGATGGTGGAGGGGAATGAAGATGGGGAGGGAGGGGGTGGTTGAGGAGAAAGAAGAGGGGCAGGGAGGGTGTGGTGGAGGTGAATGAGGAGGGGGAGGGAGGGGGATGTCGAGGGGTATGAAGAGGGGGAGGGAGGGGGCGGTGGAGGGGAATGAAGAGGGTGAGGGTGAGGTTGGTGGAGGGGAATGAAGAGGGGAGGGAGCGGGAGGTTGAGGGGAATGAAGAGGGGGAGAGAGGTGGTGTTTGAGGTGAATGAAGAGGCGTTGGGAGGGGGAGGTGGTTGGGATTGAAAAGGGGGAAGGAAGGGTGGTGGATGACAATGAAGTGGGGGAGGGAGGGGGAGGTGGAGGGGAATGAAAAGGGGGAGGTGGGGGTGGTGGAGGGGAATGAAGCGGGGGAGGGAGGGGGTGGTGGAGGGGAATGAAGAGGGGGAGGGAGGAGGTGTGGAGGAAAATCTAGAGAGGGAGGGAGGGAGGGGGTGGAAGGGAATGTGGAGGAGGAGGGAGGGGATGATGGAGGGGAATGAAGATGGGGAGGCAGGGGGTGGTGGAGGAGAAAGAAGAGGGGGAGGAAAGGTGTTGTGGAGTGGAATGAAGAGAGGGGAGGGAGGGGGTGGTGGAGGGGAATGAAGATGGGTGCGATGGGGTGGTGGAGGGAATGAAAAGGGGGAGGGGGGTGGAGTTGGAGGAGAAAGAAGAGGGGGAGGGTTGGATGGTGGAGATGAATGAAGAGGGGAGGGAGCGGGTGGTGGTGGGGAATGAAGATGGGGAGGGAGGGGTAGGTGCAGGAGAATGAAGAGGGGGAGGGAGAGGGAGGTTGAGGGGATTGAAGAGGGGGATGGAGGGTGGTAGAGGTGAATGAAGAGGGGTTGGGAGGGGGAGGTGGTTGGGATTGAAAAGGGGGAAGGAGGGGTGGTGGATGAGAATGAAGTCGGGGAGGGAGGGGGATGTGGAGGGGAATGAAGATGCGGAGAGAGGGGGTGGTGGAGGGGAATGAAGAAAGGGACGAAGGGGGAGGTGGAGTGGAATGAAGCGGTGGTGGGAGGGGATGGTGGAGGGGAATGAAAAGGGGGAGGTGGGGGTGGTGGAGGGGTATGAAGCGGGGGAGGGAGGGGGTGGTGGAGGGGAATGAAGAGGGGGAGGGTGGAGGTGGTGGAGGGGAATGCAGAGGGGCAGGGAGGGAGAGCTGGAGGGTAATGTGGAGGGGAGGGAGGGGAGAAGGAGAGTAATGAAGAGCGGGAGGGAGGGGGTGGTGGAGGGGAATGAAGAGTGGGAGGGAGGGGGAGGTGGAGGGGAATGAAGAGGGGAGGGAGGGGGTCGTGGACGAGAATGAAGAGGGGGAGCGTGTGGGAGGTGGATGGGAATGAAGATGGGGACTGAGGGGGTGGTGGAGGAGAATGAAGGGGGTGGTGGAGGGGAATGAAGAGGGGTTGGCAGGGGGAGGTGGAGGGGTATGATGAGGGGGAGGGAGGGGTTGGTGGGGGAGAATGAAGAGGTGGAGGGAGGGTGAGGTGGATGGGAATGAAGTGAAGGAGGGTGGCGGTGGACGACGGGAATGAAGAAGGGGAGGGAGGAGGTGGTGGAGGGGAATCAAGAGAGGGAGGGAGGGAGGGGGTGGAAGGGAATGAAGAGAAGGAGGGAGGGGATGGTGGAGGGGAATGAAGAGAGGGACGAAGGGGGATGTGGTCTGGAATGAAGAAGGGGAGGGAGGGGGTGGTGGAGGGGAATGAAAAGGGGGAGGGTGGGGGTGGTGGAGGGGAATGAAAAGGGGGAGGGTGGGGGTGGTGGATGGGAATGAAGAGGGGGAGGGTGGGGGTGGTGCAGGGAAATGCAGAGGGGCAGGGAGGGAGAGGTGGAGGGTATTGTAGAGGGGAGGGAGGGGGACGAGGAGGGAAATGAAGAGGGGGAGGGAGTGGGTGGTGGAGGGGAATGAGGAGGTGGAGGGTGGGGGTGGTGGAGGGGAATGAAGAGTGGGTGGGAGGGGGATCTGGAGGGTTATAAAGAGGGGGAGCGAGTGGGAGGTGGATGGGAATGAAGTTGCGGAGGGAGGAGTTGGTGGAGGGGAATGAAGAGGGGGTGGGATGTGGTGGAGGATGGGAATGAAGATGGGGACTGAGGGGGTGGTGGAGGAGAATGAAGAGAGGGGGTGGTGGAGGGGAATGAAGAGGGTTTGGCAGGGGGAGGTGGAGGGGAATGAAGTGGGGGAGGTAAGGTGTGTTGGGGAAGAATGAAGAGCTGGAGGGAGGGGGTGGTGGAGGGGAATGGAGTGAAGGAGGGTGGTGGTGGTGGACGGGAATGAAGAGGGGGACGGAGGCTGAGGTGGATGGGAATGAAGTGAAGGAGGCTGGGGGTGGAGGACGGGAATGAAGCGGGGGAGGGAGGAGGTGGTGGAATGAATGAAGAGGAGGAGGGAGGGTATGGTGGAGGGGAATGAAGAGGGGGAGGGTGGTGGTGGTGGAGGGGAAAGAAGAGGGGTGCGATGGGGTAGTGGAGGGAATGAAGAGGGGGAGGGAGGTGGTGTTGGAGAAGAAAGAAGAGGGGGAGGGAGGGGTGGTGGAGGTGAATGAAGAGGGGCAGGGAGGGGGAGGTGGAGGAGATAGAAGTGGTTGAGGGGGGGTGAGGTGGAGGGCAATGAAGTGGGGGAGGGAGGGGGAGGTGGAGGGTAATGAAGAGGGGGAGGGAGGGGGTGGTGGATGAGAATGAAGAGGGGAAGGGAGGAGGTGGTGGAAGGTAATTAAGAGGAGGAGGGAGGGGATGGTGGAGGGGAATGAAGAGAGGGACGAAGGGGGATGTGGTGTGGAATGAAGAGGGGGAGGGAGGGGGTGGTGGAGGGGAATGAAAAGGGGGAGGGTGGGGGTGGTGGAGAGAAATGCAGAGGGGCAGGGAGGGAGAGGTGGAGGGTATTGTAGAGGGGAGGGAGGGGGACGAGGAGTGTAATGAAGAGGGGGATGGAGTGGGTGGTGGAGGGGAATGAGGAGGGGGATGGAGGGTGTGGTGGAGGGGAATGAAGAGGAGGAGGGAGGGGATGGTGGAGGGGAATGAAGATGGGGAGGGAGGGGGTGGTGGAGGAGAAATAAGAGGGGCAGGTAAGGTGTGGTAGAGGTGAATGAGGAGGGGGAGGGAGGGGGATGTCGAGGGGTATGAAGAGAGGGAGGGAGGGGTCGGTGGAGGGGAATGAAGAGGGGGAGGGTGGGTTTGGTGGAGGGGAATGAAGAGGGGTTGGGAGGGGGAGGTGGATGGGAATGAAAAGGGGGAGGGAGGGGTGGTGGAGGGGAATGAAGAGGGGGAGGGAGGGGGAGGTGGCGGGGAATGAAGAGAGGGACGAAGGGGGATGTGGTGTGGAATGAAGAGGGGGAGGGAGGGGGTGGTGGAGGGGAATGAAAAGGGGGAGGGTGGGGGTAGTGGATGGGAATGAAGAGGGGGAGGGTGGGGGTGGTGGAGGGAAATGCAGAGGGGCAGGGAGGGAGAGGCGGAGGGTAATGTAGAGGGGAAGGAGGGGGACGAGGAGGGTAATGAAGAGGGTGAGGGAAGGGGTGGTGGAGGGGAATCAAGAGGGGGAGGGAGAGGTTGGTGGAGCGGAATGAGGAGGTGGAGGGTGGGGGTGGTGGAGGGGAATGAAGAGTGGGTGGGAGGGGGAGGTGGAGGGTTATATAGAGGGGGAGGGAGGGGCTGGTGGATGAGAATGAAGAGGGGGAGCGAGTGGGAGGTGGATGGGAATGAAGATGCGGAGGGAGGAGTTGGTGGAGGGGAATGAAGAGGGGGTGGGAGGCGGTGGAGGATGGGAATGAAGATGGGGACTGAGGGGGTGGTGGAGGAGAATGAAGAGGGGGGGTGGTGGAGGGGAATGAAGAGGGTTTGGCAGGGGAGGTGGAGGGGAATGAAGAGGGGGAGGGAGGGGGTGGTGGGGGAGAATGAAGAGCTGGAGGGAGGGGGTGGTGGAGGGGAATGGAGTGAAGGAGGGTGGGGGTGGTGGACGGGAATGAAGAGGGGGAAGGAGGCGGAGGTGGATGGGAATGAAGTGAAGGAGGCTGGGGGTGGAGGACGGGAATGAAGCGGGGGAGGGAGGAGGTGGTGGAATGAATGAAGAGGAGGAGGGAGGGTATGGTGGAGGGGAATGAAGAGGGGGAGGGTGGTGGTGGTGGAGGGGAAAGAAGAGGGGTGCGATGGGGTGGTGGAGGGAATGAAGAGTGGAATGGAGGTGGTGTTTGAGAAGAAAGAAGAGGGGGAGGGAGGGGTGGTGGAGGTGATTGAAGAGGGGGAGGGTGGGGGTGGTGGATGGGAATGAAGAGGGGGAGGATAGGGGTGGTGGAGGGAAATGCAGAGGGGCAGGGAGGGAGAGGTGGAGGGTATTGTAGAGGGGAGCGTGGGGGACGAGGAGGGTAATGAAGAGGGGAGGGAAGGGGTCGTGGAGGGGAATGAAGAGAGGGACGAAGGGTGATATGGTGTGGAATGAAGAGGGGGAGGGAGGGGGTGGTGGAGGGGAATGAAAAGGGGGAGGGTGGGGGTGGTGGATGGGAATGAAGAGGGGGAGGATAGGGGTGGTGGAGGGAAATGCAGAGGGGCAGGGAGGGAGAGGTGGAGGGTATTGTAGAGGGGAGCGTGGGGGACGAGGAGGGTAATGAAGAGGGGAGGGAAGGGGTCGTGGAGGGGAATGAAGAGGGGGAGGGAGTGGGTGGTGGAGGGGAATGAGGAGGTGGAGGGCGGGGGTGGTGGAGGGGAATGAAGAGTGGGTGGGAGGGGGAGGTGGAGGGTTATAAATAGGGGAGGGAGGGGGTGGTGGATGAGAATGAAGATGGGGAGCGAGTGGGAGGTGGATGGGAATGAAGATGCGGAGGGAGGAGTTGGTGGAGGGGAATGAAGAGGGGGTGGGAGGTGGTGGAGGATGGGAATGAAGATGGGGACTGAGGGGGTGGTGGAGGAGAATGAAGAGGGGGGGTGGTGGAGGGGAATGAAGAGGGTTTGGCAGGGGGAGGTGGAGGGGAATGAAGAGGGGGAGGGAGGGTGTGGTGAGGGAGAATGAAGAGCTGGAGGGAGGGGGTGGTGGAGGGGAATGGAGTGAAGGAGGGTGGGGTTGGTGGACGGGAATGAAGAGGGGGACGGAGGCGGAGGTGGATGGGAATGAAGTGAAGGAGGCTGGGGGTGGAGGACGGGAATGAAGCGGGGGAGGGAGGAGGTGGTGGAATGAATGAAGAGGAGGAGGGAGGGGATGGTGGAGGGGAATGAATAGGGGGAGGGTGGTGGTGGTGGAGGGGAAAGAAGAGGGGTGCGATGGGGTGGTGGAGGGAATGAAGAGGGGGAGGGAGGTGGTGCTGGAGAAGAAAGAAGAGGGGGTGGGAGGGGTGGTGGAGGTGAATGAAGAGGGGCAGGGAGGGGGAGGTGGAGGAGATGGAAGTGGTTGAGGGGGGGTGAGGTGGAGGGGAATGAAGAGGGGGAGGGAGGGGGAGGTGGAGGGTAATGAAGAGGGGGAGGGTGGGGGTGGTGGAGGGAAATGCAGAGGGCAGGGAGGGAGAGGTGGAGGGTATTGAAGAGGGGAGGGAGGGGGACGTGGAGGGTCATGAAGAGGGGGAGGGAAGGGGTGGTGGAGGGGAATGAAGAGGGGGAGGGAGTGGGTGGTGGAGGGGAATGAGGAGGTGGAGGGAGGGGGTGGTGGAGGGGAATGAAGAGTTGGTGGGAGGGGGAGGTGGAGGGTTATGAAGAGGGGGAGGGAGGGGTGGTGGATGAGAATGAAGAGGGGGAGGGAGGTGGTGGTGGAAGGGAATGAAGAGGAGGAGGGAGGGGATGGTGGAGGGGAATGAAGAGGGGGAGGGTGGTAGTGGTGGAGGGGAAAGAAGAGGGGTGCGATGGGGTGGTGGAGGGAATGAAGTGGGGGAGGGAGGTGGTGTTGGAGAAGAAAGAAGAGGGGGAGGGAGAGGTGGTGGAGGTGAATGAAGAGGGGTAGGGAGGGGGAGGTGGAGGAGATAGAAGTGGTTGAGGGGGGGTGAGGTGGAGGGGAATGAAAGGGGGGGGAGGGTGGGGGTGGTGGATGGGAATGAAGAGGGGGAGGGTGGGGGTGGTGGAGGGAAATTCAGAGGGGCAGGGAGGGAGTGGTGGATGGTATTGTAGAGGGGAGGGAGGGGGACGAGGAGGGTAATGAAGAGGGGGAGGGAAGGGGTGGTGGACGGGAATGAAGAGGGGGAGGGAGGGGGTGGTGGAGGGGAATGAAGAGGGTTTGGCATGGGGAGGTGGAGGGGAATGAAGAGGGGGAGGGAGGGAGTGGTGGAGGGGAAAGAAGCGGGGTGCGATGGGGTGGTGGGGGGAATGAAGAGGGGGAGGGAGGTGGTGTTGGAGAAGAAAGAAGAGGGGGAGGGAAGGGTGGTGGAGGTGAATGAAGAGGGGTAGGGAGGGGGAGGTGGAGGAGATAGAAGTGGTTGAGGGGGGGGTGAGGTGGAGGGGAATGAAGAGGGGGAGGGAGGGGTAGGTGTAGGGTAATGAAGAGTGGGAGGGAGTGGGAGGTGGAGGAGAATGAAGAGAGGGAGGGAGGTGGTGGTGGAGGTGACTGAAGAGGATGAGGGAGGGAGAGGTGGAGGAGAAAGAAGAGGGGGAGGGAGGGGAGGTGGAGGAGAAAGAAGAGGGGGAGGGAGTGGGAAGTGTAGGAGAATGAAGAGAGGGAGCGAGTGGGAGGTGGATGGGAATGAAGATGCGGAGGGAGGAGTTAGTGGAGGGGAATGAAGAGGGGGAGGGGTGTAGAGGTTGGGAATGAAGATGGGGACTGAGGGCGTGGTGGAGGAGAATGAAGGGGGGGTGGTGGAGGGGAATGAAGAGGGGTTGGCAGGGGGAGGTGGAGGGGAATGAAGAGGGGGAGGGAGGGGTTGGTGGGAGAGAATAAAGAGCTGGAGGGAGGGTGTGGTGGAGGGGAATGGAGTGAAGGAGGGTGGGAGTGGTGGATGGGAATGAAGAGGTGAAGGGAGGGGGAGGTGGATGGGAATTAAGTGAAGGAGGGTGGGGGTGGACGACGGGAATGAAGAGGGGGAGGGAGGAGGTGGTGGAGGGGAATCAAGAGAGGGAGGGAGGAGGTGGAAGGGAATGAAGAGGAGGAGGGAGGGGATGGTGGAGGGGAATGAAGATGGGGAGGGAGGGGGTGGTGGAGGAGAAAGAAGAGGGGGAGGGAAGGTGTGGTGGAGTGGAATGAAGAGAGGGAGGGAGGGTGTGGTGGAGGGGAATGAAGAGGAGTGCGATGGGGTGGTGGAGGGAGTGAAGAGGGAGAGGGAGGTGGTGTTGGAGGAGTAAGAATAGGGGGAGGGTGGGGTTGATGGAGGGGAATGAAGAGGGGAGGGAGCGGGTGGTGGTGGGGAATGAAGATGGGGAGGGAGGGGGAGGTGCAGGAGAATGCAAAGGGGGAGGGAGAGGGAGGTTGAGGGGAATGAAGAGGGGGAGGGAGGGGGATGTGGATGGGAATGAAGAGGGGGAGGGAGGGGGCGGTGGAGGGGAATGAAGAGGGGGAGGGAGGGATTGGTGGAGAGGAATGAAGAGGGGAGGGAGCGGGTGGTGGTGGGGAATGAAGATGGGGAAGGAGGGGGAGGTGCAGGAGAATGAAGAGGGGAGGGAGAGGTAGGTTGAGGGGAATGAAGAGGGGGAGGGAGGGGGTGGTGGTGGTGAATGAAGAGGGGTTGGGAGGTGGAGGTGGATTGGAATGAAACGGGGGAGGGAGGGGTGGTGGAGGGGAATGAAGAGGGGGAGGGAGGGGGAGGTGGAGGGGAATGAAGAGAGGGACGAAGGGGGAGGTGGTGTGGAATGAAGAGGGGGAGGGAGGGGGTGGTGGAGGGGAATGAAAAGGGGTACGGTGGGGGTGGTGGATGGGAATGAAGAGGGGGAGGGAGGGGGTGGTGGAGCGGAATGAAGAGGGGGAGGGTGGGGGTGGTGGAGGGGAATGCAGAGGGCAGGGAGGGAGAGGTGGAGGGTAATGTAGAGGGGAGGGAGGGGGACGAGGAGGGTAATGAAAAGGGGGAGGGAAGGGGTGGTGTAGGGGAATGAAGAGTGGATGGGAGTGGGAGGTGGAGGAGAATGAAGAGAGGGAGGGAGGTGGTGGTGGAGGTGACTGAAGAGGATGAGGGAGGGAAAGGTGGAGGAGAAAGAAGACGGGGAGGGAGGGGAGGTGGAGGAGAAAGAAGAGTGTGAGGGAGGTGCTGGTCGATGGGAATGAAGGGGGGTGGGAGTAGGAGATGGAAGGGAATGAAGAGGGGGAGGGATGGGGTGGAGGAGGGGAATGAAGAGCGGGTGGGATGGGCTGGTGGGGGGAAGTGCAGGGGAATGAAGGGGGGAGGGAGGGGGTGGTGGAGGGGAATGAAGAGGGGGTGGGAGTGGCTTGTGGATGGGAATGAAGAGGGGAGAGAGGGGGAGGTGGAGGGGGATGAAGAGGGGGAGGGTGGGGGTGGTGGAGGTGAATGAAGAGGGGTTGGGAGGGGGAGGTGGATGGGAATGAAAAGGGGGAGGGAGGGGTTGTGGAGGGGAATGAAGAGAGGGACGAAGGGGGAGGTGGTGTGGAATGATGAGGGGGATGGAGGGGGTGGTGGAGGGGAATGAAAAGGGGGAGGGTGGGGGTGGTGGATGGGAAAGAAGAGGGGGAGTGAGGGGGTGGTGGAACGGAATGAAGAGGGGGAGGGAAGGGGTGGTGGAGGGGAATGACGAGTGGGAGGGAGGGGGAGGGGGAGGAGAATGAAGAGAGGGAGGGAGGTGGTGGTGGAGGTGACTGAAGAGGTGGAGGGAGGGAGAGGTGGAGGAGAAAGAAGAGGGGGAGGGAGGGAGGTGGAGGAGAAAGAAGAGGGGGAGGGAGTGGGAAGTGGAGGAGAATGAGGAGTGTGAGGGAAGTGCTGGTGGGCATGAATGAAGGGGGGTGGGAGTGGGAGATGGAAGGGAATGAAGAGGGGAGGGATGGGGTGGTGGAGGGGAATGAAGAGGGGGAGGGAAAGGGTGGTGGGGGGAGGTGCAGGGGAATGAAGAGGGGGAAGGAGGGGGTGGTGGAGGGGAATGAAGAGAAAGATGGAGGGGGTGGTGGAGGGGAATGAAGAGAGGGAGGTAAGGGAGCTGGAGGGGAATGAAGAGGGGGAGTGAGGGGGTCTTGGAGGAGAATGAAGAGGGGGGAGCGGTGGTGGAGGGGAATGAAGAGAAGAAGGGAGGGTGTGGTGGAGGGGAATGAAGAGGTGGAGGGAGGGGGAGGTGGAGGGGAATGAAGAGGGGGACGAAGTGGGTGGTGGAGGAAAATGATGAGGGGGAGGGAGGAGGAGGTGGAGGGGAATGAAGAGAAGGAGGGAGGGGGTGGTGGATGGGAATGAAGAGGGGGAGGGAGGATGTGGTGGAAGGGAATGAAGAGAGGGAGGGAGGGGGTGGTGGATGGGAATGAAGTGGAGAAGGGAGGGGTGGTGGAGGGGAATGAAGATGGGGAGGCAGGGGGTGGTGGAGGAGAAAGAAGAGGGGGAGGGAGGGGGTGGTGGAGTGGAATGAAGAGAGGGAGGGAGTGGGTGGTGAAGCGGAATGAAGAAGGGGAGAGAGGGGGTGGTGGAGGAGAAAGAAGAGGGGGAGGGAGGGGGAGGTTGTGGAGAATGAAGAGTGGGTGGGAGGGGGATCTGCAGGGGAATGAAGAGGGGGAATGACGGGAACGTGTAGGGGAATGAAGTGGGGGAGGGAGGGATGGTGGACGGGAATGATGAGTGGAGGGAGGGGGAGTTTAAGAAGAATGAAGAGGGGGAGGGAGGGGGTGGTGGAGGGGAACGAAGAGTGGGTGGGATGGGGCGGTCGACGGGAATGAAGAGGGGGAGGAAGGGGGTGGTGGATGGGAATGAAGAGGGGGGTGGAGGATGGGTATAATGATTGGGCGGGAGGGGGTGGTGGAGGAGAATGAAGAGGGGGAGGGAGGGGTGGAGGAGGGGAATGAAGAGGGTGAGGGAGCGGGTGGTGGAGGAGAATGAAGAGGGGGAGGGAATGGGAGGTGGAGGGGAATGAAAGGAAGGAGGGAGGGGTGGTGGATGTGAATGATGAGGGGGCGGGAGGGGGTGGTGGATGGGAATGAAGAGGGGGATGGAGGGGTAGGTGGAGGGGAATGAAGAGGGAGAGGGAGGGTGTGGTGGAGGAGAATGATGAGGGGGAGGGAGGAGGAGGTGGAGGGGTATGAAGAGAAGGAGGGAGGGGGTGGTGGACGGGAATGAAGAGGGGGATGGAGGGGTAGGTGGAGGGGAATGAAGAGGGGGAGGGAGGAGGTGGGGGAGGAAAATCAAGAGAGGGAGGGAGGGAGGGGGTGGAAGGGAATGTAGAGGAGGAGGGCGGGGATGGTGGAGGGGAATGAAGATGGGGAGGGAGGGGGTGGTGGAGGAGAAAGAAGAGGGGGAGGAACGGTGTTGTGGAGTGGAATGAAGAGGGGGAGGGATGGGGTGGTGGAGGGGAATGAAGAGGGGTGCGATGGGGTGGTGGAGGGAATGAAGAGGGGGAGGGAGGTGGTGTTGGAGGAGAAAGAAGAAGGGGAGAGTGGGGTGGTGGAGATGAATGAAGAGGGGAGGGAGCGGGTTGTGGTGGGGAATGCAGATGGGGAGGGAGGGGTAGGTGCAGGAGAATGAAGAGGGGGAGGGAGAGGGAGGTTGAGGGGAATGAAGAGGGGGAGGGAGGGGTTGGGAGGGGGAGGTGGTTGGGAATGAAAAGGGGAGGGAGGGGTGGTGGATGGGAATGAAGAGGGGGAGGGAGGGGGAGGTGGAGGGGAATGAAGAGAGGGACGAAGGGGGAGGTGGAGGGGAATGATGAGCGGGTGGGATACGGTGGTGGGGAGAAGTGCAGGGGAATGAAGTGGGGAGGGAGGGGGTGGTGGAGGGGAATGAAGAGCGGGTGGGAGGGGCTTGTGGATGGGAATGAAGAGGGGAGAGGGGGGAGGTTGAGGGGAATGAAGAGGGGGAGGGTGGGGGTGGTGGAGGTGAATGAAGAGGGGTTGGGAGGGGGAGGGAGGGGTGGTGGAGGGGAATGAAGAGAGGGACGAAGGGGGAGTAGGTGTGAAATGATGAGGGGGAGGGAGGGGGTGGTGGAGGGGAATGAAAAGGGGGAGGGTGGGGGTGGCGGATGGGAAAGAAGAGGGGGAGGGAGGGGGTGGTGGAACGGAATGAAGAGGGGGAGGGAAGGGGTGGTGGAGGGGAATGACGAGCGGGAGGGAGGGGGAGGGGGAGGAGAATGAAGAGAGGGAGGGAGGTGGTGGTGGAGGTGACTGAAGAGGTGGAGGGAGGGAGAGTTGGAGGTGAAAGAAGAGGGGGAGGGAGGGAGGTGGAGGAGAAAGAAGAGGGGGAGGGAGTGGGAAGTGGAGGAGAATGAGGAGTTTGAGGGAGGTGCGGGTGGACGGGAATGAAGGGGGGTGGGAGTGGGAGATGGAAGGGAATGAAGAGGGGAGGGATGGGGTGGTGGAGGGGAATGAAGAGGGGGAGGGAAAGGGTGGTGGGGGTGGTGCTGGGGAATGAAGAGGGGGAGGGAGGGGTAGGTGTAGGGTAATGAAGAGTGGGAGGGAGTGGGAGGTGGAGGAGAATGAAGAGAGGGAGGGAGGTGGTGGTGGAGGTGACTGAAGAGGATGAGGGAGGGAGAGGTGGAGGAGAAAGAAGAGGGGGAGGGAGGGGAGGTGGAGGAGAAAGAAGAGGGGGAGGGAGTGGGAAGTGTAGGAGAATGAAGAGAAGGAGCGAGTGGGAGGTGGATGGGAATGAAGATGCGGAGGGAGGAGTTAGTGGAGGGGAATGAAGAGGGGGAGGGGTGTAGAGGTTGGGAATGAAGATGGGGACTGAGGGCGTGGTGGAGGAGAATGAAGGGGGGTGGTGGAGGGGAATGAAGAGGGGTTGGCAGGGGGAGGTGGAGGGGAATGAAGAGGGGGAGGGAGGGGTTGGTGGGAGAGAATAAAGAGCTGGAGGGAGGGTGTGGTGGAGGGGAATGGAGTGAAGGAGGGTGGGAGTGGTGGATGGGAATGAAGAGGTGAAGGGAGGGGGAGGTGGATGGGAATTAAGTGAAGGAGGGTGGGGGTGGACGACGGGAATGAAGAGGGGGAGGGAGGAGGTGGTGGAGGGGAATCAAGAGAGGGAGGGAGGAGGTGGAAGGGAATGAAGAGGAGGAGGGAGGGGATGGTGGAGGGGAATGAAGATGGGGAGGGAGGGGGTGGTGGAGGAGAAAGAAGAGGGGGAGGGAAGGTGTGGTGGAGTGGAATGAAGAGAGGGAGGGAGGGTGTGGTGGAGGGGAATGAAGAGGAGTGCGATGGGGTGGTGGAGGGAGTGAAGAGGGAGAGGGAGGTGGTGTTGGAGGAGTAAGAATAGGGGGAGGGTGGGGTTGATGGAGGGGAATGAAGAGGGGAGGGAGCGGGTGGTGGTGGGGAATGAAGATGGGGAGGGAGGGGGAGGTGCAGGAGAATGCAAAGGGGGAGGGAGAGGGAGGTTGAGGGGAATGAAGAGGGGGAGGGAGGGGGATGTGGATGGGAATGAAGAGGGGGAGGGAGGGGGCGGTGGAGGGGAATGAAGAGGGGGAGGGAGGGATTGGTGGAGAGGAATGAAGAGGGGAGGGAGCGGGTGGTGGTGGGGAATGAAGATGGGGAAGGAGGGGGAGGTGCAGGAGAATGAAGAGGGGAGGGAGAGGTAGGTTGAGGGGAATGAAGAGGGGGAGGGAGGGGGTGGTGGTGGTGAATGAAGAGGGGTTGGGAGGTGGAGGTGGATTGGAATGAAACGGGGGAGGGAGGGGTGGTGGAGGGGAATGAAGAGGGGGAGGGAGGGGGAGGTGGAGGGGAATGAAGAGAGGGACGAAGGGGGAGGTGGTGTGGAATGAAGAGGGGGAGGGAGGGGGTGGTGGAGGGGAATGAAAAGGGGTACGGTGGGGGTGGTGGATGGGAATGAAGAGGGGGAGGGAGGGGGTGGTGGAGCGGAATGAAGAGGGGGAGGGTGGGGTGGTGGAGGGGAATGCAGAGGGCAGGGAGGGAGAGGTGGAGGGTAATGTAGAGGGGAGGGAGGGGGACGAGGAGGGTAATGAAAAGGGGGAGGGAAGGGGTGGTGTAGGGGAATGAAGAGTGGATGGGAGTGGGAGGTGGAGGAGAATGAAGAGAGGGAGGGAGGTGGTGGTGGAGGTGACTGAAGAGGATGAGGGAGGGAAAGGTGGAGGAGAAAGAAGACGGGGAGGGAGGGGAGGTGGAGGAGAAAGAAGAGGGGGAGGGAGTGGGAAGTGGAGGAGAATGAGGAGTGTGAGGGAGGTGCTGGTCGATGGGAATGAAGGGGGGTGGGAGTAGGAGATGGAAGGGAATGAAGAGGGGGAGGGATGGGGTGGAGGAGGGGAATGAAGAGCGGGTGGGATGGGCTGGTGGGGGGAAGTGCAGGGGAATGAAGGGGGGAGGGAGGGGGTGGTGGAGGGGAATGAAGAGGGGGTGGGAGTGGCTTGTGGATGGGAATGAAGAGGGGAGAGAGGGGGAGGTGGAGGGGGATGAAGAGGGGGAGGGTGGGGGTGGTGGAGGTGAATGGGGAGGGGTTGGGAGGGGGAGGTGGATGGGAATGAAAAGGGGGAGGGAGGGGGTGGTGGATGGGAATGAAGAGGGGGAGGGAGGGGTTGTGGAGGGGAATGAAGAGAGGGATGAAGGGGGAGGTGGTGTGGAATGATGATGGGGAGGGAGGGGGTGGTGGAGGGGAATGAAAAGGGGGAGGGTGGGGGTGGTGGATGGGAAAGAAGAGGGGGAGTGAGGGGGTGGTGGAACGGAATGAAGAGGGGGAGGGAAGGGGTGGTGGAGGGGAATGACGAGTGGGAGGGAGGGGGAGGGGGAGGAGAATGAAGAGAGGGAGGGAGGTGGTGGTGGAGGTGACTGAAGAGGTGGAGGGAGGGAGAGGTGGAGGAGAAAGAAGAGGGGGAGGGAGGGAGGTGGAGGAGAAAGAAGAGGGGGAGGGAGTGGGAAGTGGAGGAGAATGAGGAGTGTGAGGGAAGTGCTGGTGGACATGAATGAAGGGGGGTGGGAGTGGGAGATGGAAGGGAATGAAGAGGGGAGGGATGGGGTGGTGGAGGGGAATGAAGAGGGGGAGGGAAAGGGTGGTGGGGGGAGGTGCAGGGGAATGAAGAGGGGGAAGGAGGGGGTGGTGGAGGGGAATGAAGAGAAAGATGGAGGGGGTGGTGGAGGGGAATGAAGAGAGGGAGGTAAGGGAGCTGGAGGGGAATGAAGAGGGGGAGTGAGGGGGTCTTGGAGGAGAATGAAGAGGGGGGAGCGGTGGTGGAGGGGAATGAAGAGAAGAAGGGAGGGTGTGGTGGAGGGGAATGAAGAGGTGGAGGGAGGGGGAGGTGGAGGGGAATGAAGAGGGGGACGAAGTGGGTGGTGGAGGAAAATGATGAGGGGGAGGGAGGAGGAGGTGGAGGGGAATGAAGAGAAGGAGGGAGGGGGTGGTGGATGGGAATGAAGAGGGGGAGGGAGGATGTGGTGGAAGGGAATGAAGAGAGGGAGGGAGGGGGTGGTGGATGGGAATGAAGTGGAGAAGGGAGGGGTGGTGGAGGGGAATGAAGATGGGGAGGCAGGGGGTGGTGGAGGAGAAAGAAGAGGGGGAGGGAGGGGGTGGTGGAGTGGAATGAAGAGAGGGAGGGAGTGGGTGGTGGAGGGGAATGAAGAAGGGGAGAGAGGGGGTGGTGGAGGAGAAAGAAGAGGGGGAGGGAGGGGGAGGTTGTGGAGAATGAAGAGTGGGTGGGAGGGGGATCTGGAGGGGAATGAAGAGGGGGAATGACGGGAACGTGTAGGGGAATGAAGTGGGGGAGGGAGGGATGGTGGACGGGAATGATGAGTGGAGGGAGGGGGAGTTTAAGAAGAATGAAGAGGGGGAGGGAGGGGGTGGTGGAGGGGAACGAAGAGTGGGTGGGATGGGGCGGTCGACGGGAATGAAGAGGGGGAGGAAGGGGGTGGTGGATGGGAATGAAGAGGGGGGTGGAGGATGGGTATAATGATTGGGCGGGAGGGGGTGGTGGAGGAGAATGAAGAGGGGGAGGGAGGGGGTGGAGGAGGGGAATGAAGAGGGTGAGGGAGCGGGTGGTGGAGGAGAATGAAGAGGGGGAGGGAATGGGAGGTGGAGGGGAATGAAAGGAAGGAGGGAGGGGTGGTGGATGTGAATGATGAGGGGGCGGGAGGGGGTGGTGGATGGGAATGAAGAGGGGGATGGAGGGGTAGGTGGAGGGGAATGAAGAGGGAGAGGGAGGGTGTGGTGGAGGAGAATGATGAGGGGGAGGGAGGATGAGGTGGAGGGGTATGAAGAGAAGGAGGGAGGGGGTGGTGGACGGGAATGAAGAGGGGGATGGAGGGGTAGGTGGAGGGGAATGAAGAGGGGGAGGGAGGAGGTGGGGGAGGAAAATCAAGAGAGGGAGGGAGGGAGGGGGTGGAAGGGAATGTAGAGGAGGAGGGCGGGGATGGTGGAGGGGAATGAAGATGGGGAGGGAGGGGGTGGTGGAGGAGAAAGAAGAGGGGGAGGAACGGTGTTGTGGAGTGGAATGAAGAGGGGGAGGGATGGGGTGGTGGAGGGGAATGAAGAGGGGTGCGATGGGGTGGTGGAGGGAATGAAGAGGGGGAGGGAGGTGGTGTTGGAGTAGAAAGAAGAAGGGGAGAGTGGGGTGGTGGAGATGAATGAAGAGGGGAGGGAGCGGGTTGTGGTGGGGAATGCAGATGGGGAGGGAGGGGTAGGTGCAGGAGAATGAAGAGGGGGAGGGAGAGGGAGGTTGAGGGGAATGAAGAGGGGGAGGGAGGGGTTGGGAGGGGGAGGTGGTTGGGAATGAAAAGGGGAGGGAGGGGTGGTGGATGGGAATGAAGAGGGGGAGGGAGGGGGAGGTGGAGGGGAATGAAGAGAGGGACGAAGGGGGAGGTGGAGGGGAATGATGAGCGGGTGGGATACGGTGGTGGGGAGAAGTGCAGGGGAATGAAGTGGGGAGGGAGGGGGTGGTGGAGGGGAATGAAGAGCGGGTGGGAGGGGCTTGTGGATGGGAATGAAGAGGGGAGAGGGGGGAGGTTGAGGGGAATGAAGAGGGGGAGGGTGGGGGTGGTGGAGGTGAATGAAGAGGGGTTGGGAGGGGGAGGGAGGGGTGGTGGAGGGGAATGAAGAGAGGGACGAAGGGGGAGTAGGTGTGAAATGATGAGGGGGAGGGAGGGGGTGGTGGAGGGGAATGAAAAGGGGGAGGGTGGGGGTGGTGGATGGGAAAGAAGAGGGGGAGGGAGGGGGTGGTGGAACGGAATGAAGAGGGGGAGGGAAGGGGTGGTGGAGAGGAATGACGAGCGGGAGGGAGGGGGAGGGGGAGGAGAATGAAGAGAGGGAGGGAGGTGGTGGTGGAGGTGACTGAAGAGGTGGAGGGAGGGAGAGTTGGAGGAGAAAGAAGAGGGGGAGGGAGGGAGGTGGAGGAGAAAGAAGAGGGGGAGGGAGTGGGAAGTGGAGGAGAATGAGGAGTGTGAGGGAGGTGCGGGTGGACGGGAATGAAGGGGGGTGGGAGTGGGAGATGGAAGGGAATGAAGAGGGGAGGGATGGGGTGGTGGAGGGGAATGAAGAGGGGGAGGGAAAGGGTGGTGGGGGTGGTGCTGGGGAATGAAGAGGGGGAGGGAGGGGGTGGTGGAGGGGAATGAAGAGAAAGAGGGAGGGGGTGGTGGAGGGGAATGAAGAGAGGGAGGTAGGGGAGCTGGAGGGGAATGAAGAGGGGGAGTGAAGGGGTCTTGGAGGAGAATGAAGAGGGGGGAGCGGAGGTGGAGGGGAATGAAGAGAAGAAGGGAGGGTGTGGTGGAGGGGAATGAAGAGGTGGAGGGAGGGGGAGGTGGAGGGGAATGAAGAGGGGGACGAAGGGGGTGGCGGAGGAAAATGATGAGGGGGAGGGAGGAGGAGGTGGAGGGGAATGAAGAGAAGGAGGGAGGGGGTGGTGGATGGGAATGAAGAGGGGGAGGGAGGAGGTGGTGGAAGGGAATGAAGAGAGGGAGGGAGGGGGTGGTGGATGGGAATGAAGTGGAGAAGGGAGGGGTGGTGGAGGGGAATGAAGATGGGGAGGCAGGGGGTGGTGGAGGAGAAAGAAGAGGGGGAGGGAGGGGGTGGTGGAGTGGAATGAAGAGAGGGAGGGAGTGGGTGGTGGAGGGGAATGAAGAAGGGGAGAGAGGGGGTGGTGGAGGAGAAAGAAGAGGGGGAGGGAGGGGGAGGTTGTGGAGAATGAAGAGTGGGAGGGAGGGGGATCTGGAGGGGAATGAAGAGGGGGAGTGACGGGAACGTGTAGGGGAATGAAGTGGGGGAGGGAGGGGTGGTGGACGGGAATGAAGAGTGGAGGGAGGGGGAGGTTAAGAAGAATGAAGAGGGGGAGGGAGGGGGTGGTGGAGGGGAACGAAGAGGGGGTGGGAGGGGGCGGTCGACGGGAATGAAGAGGGGGAGGAAGGGGGTGGTGGATGGGAATGAAGAGGGGGGTGGAGGATGGGTATAATGATTGGGAGGGAGGGGGTGGTGGAGGAGAATGAAGAGGGGGAGGGAGGGGGTGGAGGAGGGGAATGAAGAGGGTGAGGGAGCGGGTGGTGGAGGAGAATGAAGAGGGGGAGGGAATGGGAGGTGGAGGGGAATGAAAAGAAGGAGGGAGGGGTGGTGGATGTGAATGATGAGGGGGCGGGAGGGGGTGGTGGATGGGAATGAAGAGGGGGATGGAGGGGTAGGTGGAGGGGAATGAAGAGGGAGAGGGAGGGTGTGGTGGAGGAGAATGATGAGGGGGAGGGAGGAGGAGGTGGAGGGGTATGAAGAGAAGGAGGGAGGGGGTGGTGGACGGGAATGAAGAGGGGGATGGAGGGGTAGGTGGAGGGGAATGAAGAGGGGGAGGGAGGAGGTGGGGGAGGAAAATCAAGAGAGGGAGGGAGGGAGGGGGTGGAAGGGAATGTAGAGGAGGAGGGAGGGGATGGTGGAGGGGAATGAAGATGGCGAGGGAGGGGGTGGTGGAGGAGAAAGAAGAGGGGGAGGAAAGGTGTTGTGAAGTGGAATGAAGAGGGGGAGGGAGGGGGTGGTGGAGGGGAATGAAGAGGTTTGTGATGGGGTGGTGGAGGGAATGAAGAGGGGGAGGGAGGTTGTGTTGCAGCAGAAAGAAGAGGGGGAGAGTGGGGTGGTGGAGATGAATGAAGAGGGGAGGGAGCGGGTGGTGGTGGGGAATGAAGATGGGGAGGGAGGGGTAGGTGCAGGAGAATGAAGAGGGGGAGGGAGAGGGAGGTTGAGGGGAATGAAGAGGGGGAGGGAGGGGTGGTAGAGGTGAATGAAGTGGGGTTGGGAGGGGGAGGTGGTTGGGAATGAAAAGGTGGAGGGAGGGGTGGTGGATGGGAATGAAGAGGGGGAGGGAGGGTGATGTGGAGGGGAATGAAGAGAGGGACGAAGGGGGAGGTGGAGGGGAATGAATAGGGGGAGGGGGGGTTGGTGGAGGGGAATGAAGAGGGGAGGGAGCGGGTGTTGGTGGGGAATGAAGAGGGGTTGGGAGGGGGAGGTGGATTGGAATTAAACGGGGGAGGGAGGGGTGGTGGAGGGGAATGAAGAGGGGGAGGGAGGGGGTGGTGGAGGGGAATGAAGAGAGGGACGAAGGGGGAGGTGGTGTGGAATGAAGAGGGGGAGGGAGGGGGTGGTGGAGGGGAATGAAAAGGGGGACGGTGGGTGTGGTGGATGGGAATGAAGAGGGGGAGGGTGGGGTTGGTGGAGCGGAATGAAGAGGGGGAGGGTGGGGGTGGTGGAGGGGAATGCAGAGGGGCAGGGAGGGAGAGGTGGAGGGTAATGTAGAGGGGAGGGAGGGGGACGAGGAGGGTAATGAAAAGGGGGAGGGAAGGGGTGGTGTAGGGGAATGAAGAGTGGATGGGAGTGGGAGGTGGAGTAGAATGAAGAGAGGGAGGGAGGTGGTGGTGGAGGTGACTGAAGAGGCTGAGGGAGGGAGAAGTGGAGGAGAAAGAAGAGGGGGAGGGAGGGGAGGTGGAGGAGAAAGAAGAGGGGGAGGGAGTGGGAAGTGGAGGAGAATGAAGAGGGGGAGTGTGGGGTGGTGGAGGAAAATGAGGAGTGTGAGGGAGCTGCTGGTGGATGGGAATGAAGGGGGGTGGGAGTGGGAGATGGAAGGGAATGAAGAGGGGAGGGATGGGGTGGTGGAGGGGAATGAAGAGGGGGTCGGATGGGGTGGTGGGGGGAAGTGCAGGGGAATATAGGGGGGAGGGAGGGGGTGGTGGAGGGGAATGAAGAGGGGGTGGGAGGGGCTTGTGGATGGGAATGAAGAGGGGAGAGAGGGGGAGGTGGAGGGGAATGAAGAGGGGGAGGGTGGGGGTGGTGGAGGGGAATGAAGAGGGGAGGGTGGGGTTGGTGGAGGGGAATGAAGAGGGGAGGGAGCGGGTGGTGGTGGGGAATGAAGAGGGGTTGGGAGGGGGAGGTGGATTGGAATGAAACGGGGGAGGGAGGGGTGGTGGAGGGGAATGAAGAGGGGGAGGGACGGGGTGGTGGAGGGGAATGAAGAGAGGGACGAAGGGGGAGGTGGTGTGGAATGAAGAGGGGGAGGGAGGGGGTGGTGGAGGGGAATGAAAAGGGGGACGGTGGGGGTGGTGGATGGGAATGAAGAGGGGGAGGGAGGGGTTGGTGGAGCGGAATGAAGAGGGGGAGGGTGGGGGTGGTGGAGGGGAATGCAGAGGGGCAGGGAGGGAGAGGTGGAGGGTAATGTAGAGGGGAGGGAGGGGGACGAGGAGGGTAATGAGAAGGGGGAGGGAAAGGGTGGTGTAGGGGAATGAAGAGTGGATGGGAGTGGGAGGTGGAGGAGAATGAAGAGAGGGAGGGAGGTGTTGGTGGAGGTGACTGAAGAGGTTGAGGGAGGGAGAGGTGGAGGAGAAAGAAGAGGGGGAGGGAGGGGAGATGGAGGAGAAAGAAGAGGGGGAGGGAGTGGGAAGTGTAGGAGAATGAAGAGGGGGAGGGTGGGGTGGTGGAGGAGAATGAGGAGTGTGAGGGAGGTGCTGGTGGATGGGAATGAAGGGGGTGGGAGTGGGAGATGGAAGGGAATGAAGAGGGGGAGTGATGGGGTGGTGGAGGGGAATGAAGAGGGGGTGGGATGGGGTGGTGGGGGGAAGTGCAGGGGAATATAGGGGGGAGGGAGGGGGTGGTGGAGGGGAATGAAGAGGGGGTAGGAGGGGCTTGTGGATGGGAATGAAGAGGGGAGAGAGGGGGAGGTGGAGGGGAATGAAGAGGGGGAGGGTGGGCGTGGTGGAGGTGAATGAAGAGGGGTTGGGAGGGGGAGGTGGATGGGAATGAAGGGGGGAGGGAGGGGAGGTGGAGGGGAATGAAGAGAGGGAGGGTGGGGGTGGTGGAGGGGAATGAAAAGGGGGAGGGTGGGGGTGGTGGATGGGAATGAAGAGGGGGAGGGAGGGGGTGGTGGAACGGAATGAAGAGGGGGAGGGAAGGGGTGGTGGAGGGGAATGACGAGTGGGAGGGAGGGGGAGGGGGAGGAGAATGAAGAGAGGGAGGGAGGTGGTGGTGGAGGTGACTGAAGAGGTGGAGGGAGGGAGAGGTGGAGGAGAAAGAATAGGGGGAGGGAGGGGAGGTGGAGGAGAAAGAAGAGGGGGAGGGAGTGGGGAAGTGGAGGAGAATGAAGAGGGGGAGGGTGGGGTGGTGGTGGAGAATGAGGAGTGTGAGGGAGGTGCTGGTGGATGGGAATGAAGGGGGGTGGGAGTGGGAGATGGAGGGGAATGAAGAGGGGAGGGATGGGGTGGTGGAGGGGAATGAAGAGGGGGAGGGAAAGGGTGGTGGGGGGGAGGTGCAGGGGAATGAAGTGGGGGAGGGAGGGGGTGGTGGAGGGGAATGAAGAGAAAGAGGGAGGGGGTGGTGGAGGGGAATTAATAGAGGGAGGTAGGGGAGCTGGAGGGGAATGAAGAGCGGGAGTGAGGGGGTCTTGGAGGAGAATGCAGAGGGGGAGCGGAGGTGGAGGGGAATGAAGAGAAGAAGGGAGGGTGTGGTGGAGGGGAATGAGGAGGTGGAGGGAGGGGGAGGTGGAGGGGAATGAAGAGGGGGACGAAGGGGGTGGTGGAGGAAAATGATGAGGGGGAGGCAGGGGGTGGTGGATGGGAATGAAGTGGAGAAGGGAGGGGTGGTGGAGGGGAATGAAGATGGGGAGGCAGGGGGTGGTGGATGGGAAAGAAGAGGGGGAGGGAGGGGTGGTGGAGTGGAATGAAGAGAGGGAGGGAGTGGGTGGTGGAGGGGAATGAAGAAGGGTGGGATGGGGTGATGGAGGGGAATGAAGAGGGGGAGAGAGGGGGTGGTGGAGGAGAAAGAAGAGGGGGAGGGAGGGGTAGGTTGTGGAGAATGAAGAGTGGGAGGGAGGGGGATCTGGAGGGGAATGAAGAGGGGGAGTGACGGGAACGTGTAGGGGAATGAAGTGGGGGAGGGAGGGCGTGGTGGAGGTGAACGAAGAGGGGGTGGGAGGGGGTGGGAGGGGGCGGTCGACGGGAATGAAGAGGGGGAGGAAGGGGGTGGTGGATGGGAATGAAGAGGGGGGTGGAGGATGGGTATAATGATTGGGAGGGAGGGGGTGGTGGAGGAGAATGAAGAGGGGGAGGGAGGGTGTGGAGGAGGGGAATGAAGAGGGTGAGGGAGCGGGTGGTGGAGGGGAATGAAGAGGGGGAGGGAATGGGAGGTGGAGGGGAATGAAAAGAAGGAGGGAGGAGTGGTGGATGTGAATGAAGAGGGGGCGGGAGGGGGTGGTGGATGGGAATGAAGAGGGGGATGGAGGGGTAGGTGGAGGGGAATGAAGAGGGAGAGGGAGGGGAGGTGGAGGAGAAAGAAGAGGGGGAGGGAGTGGGAAGTGGAGGAGAATGAAGAGGGGGAGGGTGGGGTGGTGGAGGAGAATGAGGAGTGTGAGGGAGCTGCTGGTGGATGGGAATGAAGGGGGGTGGGAGTGGGAGATGGAAGGGAATGAAGAGGGGAGGGATAGGGTGGTGGAGGGGAATGAAGAGGGGGTGGGATGGGGTGGTGGGGGGAAGTGCAGGGGAATATAGGGGGGAGGGAGGGGGTGGTGGAGGGGAATGAAGAGGGGGTGGGTGGGGCTTGTGGATGGGAAAGAAGAGGGGAGAGAGGGGGAGGTGGAGGGGAATGAAGAGGGGGAGGGTGGGGGTGGTGGAGGGGAATGAAGAGGGGGAGGGTGGGGTTGGTGGTGGGGAATGAAGAGGGGAGGGAGCGGGTGGTGGTGGGGAATGAAGAGGGGTTGGGAGGGGGAGGTGGATTGGAATGAAACGGGGGAGGGAGGGGTGTTGGAGGGGAATGAAGAGGGGGAGGGACGGGGTGGTGGAGGGGAATGAAGAGAGGGACGAAGGGGGAGGTGGTGTGGAATGAAGAGGGGGAGGGAGGGGGTGGTGGAGGGGAATGAAAAGGGGGACGGTGGGGGTGGTGGATGGGAATGAAGAGGGGGAGGGAGGGGTTGGTGGAGCGGAATGAAGAGGGGGAGGGTGGGGGTGGTGGAGGGGAATGCAGAGGGGCAGGGAGGGAGAGGTGGAGGGTAATGTAGAGGGGAGGGAGGGGGACGAGGAGGGTAATGAGAAGGGGGAGGGAAAGGGTGGTGTAGGGGAATGAAGAGTGGATGGGAGTGGGAGGTGGAGGAGAATGAAGAGAGGGAGGGAGGTGTTGGTGGAGGTGACTGAAGAGGTTGAGGGAGGGAGAGGTGGAGGAGAAAGAAGAGGGGGAGGGAGGGGAGATGGAGGAGAAAGAAGAGGGGGAGGGAGTGGGAAGTGTAGGAGAATGAAGAGGGGGAGGGTGGGGTGGTGGAGGAGAATGAGGAGTGTGAGGGAGGTGCTGGTGGATGGGAATGAAGGGGGTGGGAGTGGGAGATGGAAGGGAATGAAGAGGGGGAGTGATGGGGTGGTGGAGGGGAATGAAGAGGGGGTGGGATGGGGTGGTGGGGGGAAGTGCAGGGGAATATAGGGGGGAGGGAGGGGGTGGTGGAGGGGAATGAAGAGGGGGTAGGAGGGGCTTGTGGATGGGAATGAAGAGGGGAGAGAGGGGGAGGTGGAGGGGAATGAAGAGGGGGAGGGTGGGCGTGGTGGAGGTGAATGAAGAGGGGTTGGGAGGGGGAGGTGGATGGGAATGAAGGGGGGAGGGAGGGGAGGTGGAGGGGAATGAAGAGAGGGAGGGTGGGGGTGGTGGAGGGGAATGAAAAGGGGGAGGGTGGGGGTGGTGGATGGGAATGAAGAGGGGGAGGGAGGGGGTGGTGGAACGGAATGAAGAGGGGGAGGGAAGGGGTGGTGGAGGGGAATGACGAGTGGGAGGGAGGGGGAGGGGGAGGAGAATGAAGAGAGGGAGGGAGGTGGTGGTGGAGGTGACTGAAGAGGTGGAGGGAGGGAGAGGTGGAGGAGAAAGAAGAGGGGGAGGGAGGGGAGGTGGAGGAGAAAGAAGAGGGGGAGGGAGTGGGGAAGTGGAGGAGAATGAAGAGGGGGAGGGTGGGGTGGTGGTGGAGAATGAGGAGTGTGAGGGAGGTGCTGGTGGATGGGAATGAAGGGGGGTGGGAGTGGGAGATGGAGGGGAATGAAGAGGGGAGGGATGGGGTGGTGGAGGGGAATGAAGAGGGGGAGGGAAAGGGTGGTGGGGGGGAGGTGCAGGGGAATGAAGTGGGGGAGGGAGGGGGTGGTGGAGGGGAATGAAGAGAAAGAGGGAGGGGGTGGTGGAGGGGAATTAATAGAGGGAGGTAGGGGAGCTGGAGGGGAATGAAGAGCGGGAGTGAGGGGGTCTTGGAGGAGAATGCAGAGGGGGAGCGGAGGTGGAGGGGAATGAAGAGAAGAAGGGAGGGTGTGGTGGAGGGGAATGAGGAGGTGGAGGGAGGGGGAGGTGGAGGGGAATGAAGAGGGGGACGAAGGGGGTGGTGGAGGAAAATGATGAGGGGGAGGCAGGGGGTGGTGGATGGGAATGAAGTGGAGAAGGGAGGGGTGGTGGAGGGGAATGAAGATGGGGAGGCAGGGGGTGGTGGATGGGAAAGAAGAGGGGGAGGGAGGGGTGGTGGAGTGGAATGAAGAGAGGGAGGGAGTGGGTGGTGGAGGGGAATGAAGAAGGGTGGGATGGGGTGATGGAGGGGAATGAAGAGGGGGAGAGAGGGGGTGGTGGAGGAGAAAGAAGAGGGGGAGGGAGGGGTAGGTTGTGGAGAATGAAGAGTGGGAGGGAGGGGGATCTGGAGGGGAATGAAGAGGGGGAGTGACGGGAACGTGTAGGGGAATGAAGTGGGGGAGGGAGGGCGTGGTGGAGGTGAACGAAGAGGGGGTGGGAGGGGGTGGGAGGGGGCGGTCGACGGGAATGAAGAGGGGGAGGAAGGGGGTGGTGGATGGGAATGAAGAGGGGGGTGGAGGATGGGTATAATGATTGGGAGGGAGGGGGTGGTGGAGGAGAATGAAGAGGGGGAGGGAGGGTGTGGAGGAGGGGAATGAAGAGGGTGAGGGAGCGGGTGGTGGAGGAGAATGAAGAGGGGGAGGGAATGGGAGGTGGAGGGGAATGAAAAGAAGGAGGGAGGAGTGGTGGATGTGAATGAAGAGGGGGCGGGAGGGGGTGGTGGATGGGAATGAAGAGGGGGATGGAGGGGTAGGTGGAGGGGAATGAAGAGGGAGAGGGAGGGTGTGGTGGAGGAGAATGATGAGAGGGAGGCTGGTGGTGGTGGAGGGGAAAGAAGAGGGGTGCGATGGGGTGGTGGAGGGAATGAAGAGGGGGAGGGAGGTGGTGTTGGAGAAGAAAGAAGAGGGGGAGGGAGGGGTGGTGGAGGTGAATGAAGATGGGTAGGGAGGGGGAGGTGGAGGAGATAGAAGTGGTTAAGGGGGGTGAGGTGGAGGGTATTGTAGAGGGGAGGGAGGGGGACGAGGAGGGTAATGAAGAGGGGGAGGGAAGGGGTGGTGGAGGGGAATGAAGAGGGGGAGGGAGTGGGTGGTGGAGGGGAATGAGGAGGGGGAGGGAGGGGGTGGTGGATGAGAATGAAGAGGGGGAGGGAGGAGGTGGTGGAAGGTAATGAAGAGGAGGAGGGAGGGGATGGTGGAGGGGAATGAAGAGGGGGAGCGAGTGGGAGGTGGATGGGAATGAAGATGCGGAGGGAGGAGTTGGTGGAGGGGAATGAAGAGGGGGAGGGGGGGTGGAGGATGGGAATGAAGATGGGGACTGAGGGGGTGGTGGAGGAGAATGAAGGGGTGGTGCTGGAGGGGAATGAAGAGGGGTTGGCATGGGGAGGTGGATGGGGAATGAAGAGGGGGAGGGAGGAGTTGGTGGGGGAGAATGAAGAGCTGGAGGGAGGGTGTGGTGGAGGGGAATGGAGTGAAGGAGGGTGGGAGTGGTGGATGGGAATGAAGAGGGGAGGGAGGGGGATGTGGAGGGGAATGAAGAGGGGGAGGGAGGGGGATGTGGAGGGGAATGAAGAGGGGGAGGGAGAGGCGGTGGAGGGGAATGAAGAGGGGAGGGAGCGGGTGGTGGTGGGGAATGAAGATGGGGAGGGAGGGGGAGGTGCAGGAGAATGAAGAGGGGGAGGGAGAGGGAGGTTGAGGGTAATGAAGAGGGGAGGGAGGGGGTGGTGGTGGTGAATGAAGAGGGGTTGGGAGGGGGTGGTGGATTGGAATGAAACGGGGGAGGGAGGGGTGGTGGAGGGGAATGAATAGGGGGAGGGAGGGGGTGGTGGAGGGGAATGAAAAGTGGGACGGTGGGGGTGGTGGATGGGAATGAAGAGGGGGAGGATGGGGGTGGTGGAGCGGAATGAAGAGGGGGAGGGTTGGGGTGGTGGAGGGGAATGAGGAGTGGTTGGGAGGGGGAGGTGGAGGAGAATGAAGAGAGGGAGGGAGGTGGTGGTGGAGGTGACTGAAGAGGATGATGGAGGGAGAGGTGGAGGAGAAAGAAGAGGGGGAGTGAGGGGAGGTGGAGGAGAAAGAAGAGGGGGAGGGAGTGTGAAGTGGAGGAGAATGAAGAGGGGGAGGGTGGGGTGGTGGAGGAGAATGAGGAATGTGAGGGAGGTGCTGGTGGATGGGAATGAAGGGGGGTGGGAGTGGGAGATGGAAGGGAATGAAGAGGGGGCGGGATGGGGTGTTGGAGTGGAATGAAGAGGGGGTGGGAGGGGGTGGTGGGGGGGAAGTGCAGGGGAATGAAGAGGGGGAGGGAGGGGGTGGTGGAGGGGAATGAAGAGGGGGTGGGAGGGGCTTGTGGATGGGAATGAAGAGGGGAAAGAGGGGGAGGTGGAGGGGAATGAAGAGGGGGAGGGTGGGGGTGGTGGAGGTGAATGAAGAGGGGTTGGGAGGGGGAGGTGGATGGGAAAGAAAAGGGGGAGGGAGGGGTGGTGGAGGGGAATGAAGAGAGGGACGAAGGGGGAGGTGGTGTGGAATGATGAGGGGAGGGAGGGGGTGGTGGAGGGGAATGAAAAGGCTGAGGCTGGGGGTGGTGGATGGGAATGAAGAGGGGGAGGGAGGGGGTGGTTGAGCGGAATGAAGATGGGGAGGGTGTGGTGGTGGATGGGAATGCAGAGGGGCAGGGAGGGAGAGGTGGAGGGTAATGTAGAGGTGAGGGAGGGGGTCGAGGAGGGTAATGAAGAGGGGGAGGGAAGGTGTGGTGGAGGGGAATGACGTGTGGGAGGGAGGGGTAGGTGGAGGAGAATGAATAGAGGGAGGGAGGTGGTGGTGGAGGTGACTGAAGAGGATGAGGGAGGGAGAGGTGGAGGAGAAAGAAGAGGGGGAGGGAGGGGAGGTGGAGGAGAAAGAAGAGGGGGAGTGAGTGGGAAGAGGAGGAGAATGAAGAGGGGGAGGGTGGGGTGGTGGAGGAGAATGAGGAGTGTGAGGGAGGTGCTGGTGGATGGGAATGAAGGGGGGTGGGAGTGGGAGATGGAAGGGAATGAAGAGGGGGAGGGAAATGGATGGTGGAGGGGAATGAAGAGGGGGAGGGAGGGGGTGGAGGGGGGGAGGTGCAGGGGAATGAAGAGGGGGAGGGAGGGGGTGGTGGGGGGGGAATGAAGAGGGGGTGGGAGGGGTTTGTGGATGGAAATGTAGAGGGGTGAGAGGGGGAGGTGGAGGGGAATGAAGAGGGGGTGGGAGTGGGTGGTGGAGGAGAATGAAGAGGGGAGGGAGGGGTTGGTGAATGGGAATGAAGAGGGGAGTGAGGGGGAGCTGGAGGGCAATGAAGAGGGTGAGGGAGGGGGTCGTGGTGTTGAATGAAGAGGGGGAGGGAGGGGGTGGAGGATGGGAATGAAGATGGGGACTGTGGTGGAGGTGGAAGAGAATGAAGGGGGGTGGAGGGGAATGAAGAGGCGTTGGCGGGGGAAGTTGGAGGAAAATGAAGAGGGGGAGGGAGGGGGTGGAGGATGGGAATGAAGATGGGGACTGTGGAGGAGGTGGAAGAGAATGAAGGGTGGTGGACGGGAATGAAGAGGGGGAGGGAGGGGAGGTGGATGGGAATGAAGTGAAGGAGTGTGGGGGTGGACGACGGGAATGAGGAGGGGGAGGGAGGATGTGGCGGAGGGGAATCAAGAGAGGGAGGGAGGGAGGGGGTGGAAGGGAATGAAGAGGAGGAGGGAGGGGTTGGTGGAGGGGAATGAAGTGGTGGTGGGAGGGGGCGATGGATGGGAATGACGAGGAGGAGGGAACTGGAGGTGGAGGAGAAGGAAGAGGGGGTGGGGGAAGGTGGAGGAGAATGAAGAAGGGGAGGGAGGGGGAAGTGGAGGAGAAAGAAGAGGGGAAGGGAGGGGGATGTGGAGGAGAATGAAGAGTGGGAGGGAGGGGGATGTGGAGGGGAATGAAGAGGCAGAGGGAGGTGGTGGTGGAGCAGAATGAAGAGGGGGAGGGAGCGGATCGTGGATGGGAATGACGAGGAGGAGGGAGGTGGAGGTGGAGGAGAAAGAAGAGGGGGTGCGGGGCGGTGGAGGAGAATGAAGAAGGGGAGGTAGGGGGAAGTGGAGGAGAAAGAAGAGGGGGTGGGAGGGGGATGTGGAGGAGAATGAAGAGTGGGAGGGTGGGGGATGTAGAGGGGAATGAAGAGGGGGAGGGAGGTGGTGGTGGTGGAGAATGAAGAGGGGGAGGGAGGGGATGGTGGAGAGGAATGAAGAGGGGGAGGGAGCGGGAGGTGGAGGGTATTGAAGACGGGGAGGGAGGGGGATGTGGAGGGGAATGAGGAGGGGGTGGGAGGTGGTGGTGGTGGAGAATGAAGAGGGAGAGGGAGGGGATGGTGGAGAGGAATGAAGAGGGGGAGGGAGCGGGATGTGGAGGTGAATGAAGAGGAGGAGGGAGGTGGAGGTGGAGGAGAAAGAAGAGGGGGAGGGGAGAGGTGGAGGTGAATGAATAAGTGGAGGGAGGGGGAGGTGGAGGAGCAAGAAGAGGGGGAGGGAGGGGGAGGTGGAGGAGAATGAAGAGGGCGAGGGAGGGGGTGGTGGAGGTGAATGAAGAGGGGGAGGGAGGGGGAGGTGGAGGAGAATGAAGAGGGGGAGGGAGTGGGTGGTTGAGGGGAATGAAGAGGGGAGGGAGGGGGATGTGGAGGGGAATGAAGATGGGAGGAAGGGGAATGAAGAGGGGGAGGGAGTGGGAGGTGGAGGGGAATGAAGAGGATGAGGGAGGTGGTGGTGGTGGAGAATGAAGAGGGGGAGGGAGCGGGATGTGGAGGTGAATGAAGAGGAGGAGGGAGGTGGAGGTGGAGGAGAAAGAAGAGGGGGAGGGAGTGGGTGGTTGAGGGGAATGAAGAGGGGAGGGAGGGGGATGTGGAGGGGAATGAAGATGGGAGGAAGGGGAATGAAGAGGGGGAGTGAGGGGGAGCTGGAGGGCAATGAAGAGGGGGAGGGAGGGGGTCGTGGTGTTGAATGAAGAGGAGGAGGGAGGGGGTGGAGGATGGGAATGAAGATGGGGACTGTGGGGGTGGTGGAAGAGAATGAAGGGGGGGTGGAGGGGCATGAAGAGGGGTTGGCATGGGGAAGTTGGAGGAAAATGAAGAGGGGGAGGGAGGGGGTGGTGGGGGAGAATGAAGAGCTGGAGGGAGGGGGTGGTGGAGGGGAATGGAGTGAAGGAGGGTGGGGGTGGTGGACGGGAATGAAGAGGGGGAGGGAGGGGAGGTGGATGGGAATGAAGTGAATGAGGGTGGGGGTGGACGACGGGAATGAGGAGGGGGAGGGAGGAGGTGGCGGAGGGGAATCAAGAGAGGGAGGGAGGGAGGGGGTGGAAGGGAATGAAGAGGAGGAGGGAGGGGATGGTGGAGGGGAATGAAGTGGTGGTGGGAGGGGGCGATGTATGGGAATGAAGAGGGGGAGAGAGGGTGTGGTGGATGGGAATTAAGAGGGGGAGGGAGGGGGAGGTGAAGGAGAAAGAAGAGAGGGAGGGCGGGGGAGGTGGAGGAGAATGAAGAGGGGAGGGAGGGGATTGTGGATGGGAATGAAGGGGGGGAGGGTGAGGGAGGTGGAGGGGAATGAAGAGGGGATGGGAGGGGGCGGTGGAGGAGAATGAAGAGGGGGAGGGAGGGGGAGGTGGAGGAGGAAGAAGAGGGGGAGGGAGGGGTAGGTGGAGCAGAATGAAGAGGGGGAGGGAAGGGATCGCGGATGGGAATGACGAGGAGGAGGGAACTGGAGGTGGAGGAGAAAGAAGAGGGGGTGGGGTCGGTGGAGGAGAATGAAGAAGGGGAGGGAGGGGGAAGTGGAGGAGAAAGAAGAGGGGGTGGGAGGGGGATGTGGAGGAGAATGAAGAGTGGGAGGGAGGGAGATGTGGAGGGGAATGAAGAGGGGGAGGGAGGTGGTGGTGGAGCAGATAGAAGAGGGGGAAGGAGGGGAGTTGGAGGAGAATGAAGAAGGGGAGGGATGGGGAAGTGGAGGAGAAAGAAGAGGGGGAGGGAGTGGGATGTGGAGGAGAATGAAGAGTGGGAGGGAGGGGGATGTGGAGGGGAATGAAGAGGGGGAGGGAGGTGGTGGTGGTGGAGAATGAAGAGGGGGAGGGAGGGGATGGTGGAGAGGAATGAAGAGGGGGAGGGAGCGGGAGGTGGAGGGTATTGAAGACGGGGAGGGAGGGGGATGTGGACGGGAATGAGGAGGGGGTGGGAGGTGGTGGTGGTGGAGAATGAAAAGGGGTAGGGAGGGGGTGGAGGATGGGAATGAAGATGGGGACTGTGGGGGTGGTGGAAGAGAATGAAGGGGGGTGGAGGGGCATGAAGAGGGGTTGGCAGGGGGAAGTTGGAGGAAAATGAAGAGGGGGAGGGAGGGGGTGGTGGGGGAGAATGAAGAGCTGGAGGGAGGGGGTGGTGGAGGGGAATGGAGTGAAGGAGGGTGGGGGTGGTGGACGGGAATGAAGAGGGGGAGGGAGGGGAGGTGGATGGGAATGAAGTGAATGAGGGTGGGGGTGGACGACGGGAATGAGGAGGGGGTGGGAGGAGGTGGCGGAGGGGAATCAAGAGAGGGAGGGAGGGAGGGGGTGGAAGGGAATGAAGAGGAGGAGGGAGGGGATGGTGGAGATGAATGAAGTGGTGGTGGGAGGGGGCGATGGATGGGAATGAAGAGGGGGAGAGAGGGTGTGGTGGATGGGAATTAAGAGGGGGAGGGAGGGGGAGGTGAAGGAGAAAGAAGAGGGGGAGGGAGGGGAGGTGGAGGAGAATGAAGAGGGGAGGGAGGGGATTGTGGATGGGAATGAAGGGGGGGAGGGTGAGGGAGGTGGAGGGGAATGAAGAGGGGATGGGAGGGGGAGGTGGAGGAGAATGAAGAGAGGGAGGGAGGGGGAGGTGGAGGAGGAAGAAGAGGGGGAGGGAGGGGTAGGTGGAGCAGAATGAAGAGGGGGAGGGAAGGGATCGCGGATGGGAATGACGAGGAGGAGGGAACTGGAGGTGGAGGAGAAAGAAGAGGGGGTGGGGTCGGTGGAGGAGAATGAAGAAGGGGAGGGAGGGTGAAGTGGAGGAGAAAGAAGAGGGGGTGGGAGGGGGATGTGGAGGAGAATGAAGAGTGGGAGGGAGGGTGATGTGGAGGGGAATGAAGAGGGGGAGGGAGGTGGTGGTGGAGCAGATAGAAGAGGGGGAAGGAGGGGAGTTGGAGGAGAATGAAGAAGGGGAGGGATGGGGAAGTGGAGGAGAAAGAAGAGGGGGAGGGAGTGGGATGTGGAGGAGAATGAAGAGTGGGAGGGAGGGGGATGTGGAGGGGAATGAAGAGGGGGAGGGAGGTGGTGGTGGTGGAGAAGGAAGAGGGGGAGGGAGGGGATGGTGGAGAGGAATGAAGAGGGGGAGGGAGCGGGAGGTGGAGGGTATTGAAGACGGGGAGGGAGGGGGATGTGGAGGGGAATGAGGAGGGGGTGGGAGGTGGTGGTGGTGGAGAATGAAAAGGGGGAGGGAGGGGATGGTGGAGAGGAATGAAGAGGGGGAGGGAGCGGGATGTGGAGGTGAATGCAGAGGAGGAGGGAGGTGGAGGTGGAGGAGAAAGAAGAGGGGGAGGGGAGAGGTGGAGGTGAATGAATAAGTGGAGGGAGGGGGAGGTGGAGGAGCAAGAAGAGGGGGAGGGAGGGGGAGGTGGAGGGGAATGAAGAGGGGGAGGGAGTGGGTGGTGGAGGTGAATGAAGAGGGGGAGGGAGGGGGAGGTGGAGGAGAATGAAGAGGGGGAGGGAGTGGGTGGTTGAGGGGAATGAAGAGGGGGAGGAGGGGGATGTGGAGGGGAATGAAGATGGGAGGAAGGGGGATGTGGAGGGGAATGAAGAGGGGGAGGGAGGGGGAGGTGGAGGGGAATGAAGAGAGGAGGGAGGTGGTGGTGGTGGAGAATGAAGAGGGGGAGGGAGGGGATGGTGGAGTGGAATGAAGAGGGGGAGGGAGCGGGATGTGGAGGTGAATGAAGAGGAGGAGGGAGGTGGAGGTGGAGCAGAAAGAAGAGGGGGAGGGGAGAGGTGGAGGTGAATGAATAAGTGGAGGGAGGGGGAGGTGGAGGAGCATGAAGAGGGGGAGGGAGGGGGAGGTGGAGGAGAATGAAGAGGGGTGGGGAGGGGGTGGTGGAGGTGAATGAAGAGGAGGAGCGAGGGGGATGTGGAGGGGAATGAAGATGGGAGGAAGGGGGATGTGGAGGGGAATGAAGAGGGGGAGGGAGGGGGAGGTGGAGGGGAATGAAGAGGAGGTGGAAGGGGAAGTGGAGGGGAAAGAAGAGGGGGAGGGAGAGGGTGGAGGATGGCAATGAAGAGGGGGAGGGAGGGGCAGGGGAGGGGAATGAAGAGGGAGGTGGAGGTGGAGGTGAAAGAAGAGGGGGAGGGATGTGGAGGTGGTGGAGAATGAAGAGGGGAGGGATGGGGGTGGTGGAATGGAATGAGGGGGAGGGAGGGGGAGGTGGAGGGGAATGAAGAGGAGGTGGGAGGGGGAGGTGGAGGAGAAAGAAGAGGTGGAGGGAGGGTGAGGTGGAGGAGAATGAAGAGTGGGATGGAGGGGGTGATGGATGGGAAAGAAGAGGGGAAGGGAGGGGCAGATGGAGAGGAATGACGAGGGGATGGAGGGGTCGTGGAGGGGTAGGTGAAGAGGATTGAAGAGGGGGATGGAGGAGGTGGTGGAGGGGAATGAAGAGGGGGAGGGAGGGGGAGGTGGAGGTGGAGGGGAATGAAGAGGGGGTGGGAGGGGGAGGATGGGAAAGAAGAGGGGAAGGGAGGGGCAGGTGGAGAGGAATGACGAGGGGGAGGGAGTGGGTGGTTGAGGGGAATGAAGAGGGGGAGGGAGGGGGATGTGGAGGGGAATGAGATGGGAGGAAGGGGGATGTGGAGGGGAATGAAGCGGGGGAGGGAGGGGGAGGTGGAGGGGAATGAAGAGGAGGAGGGAGGTGGTGGTGGTGGAGAATGAAGAGGGGGAGGGAGGGGATGGTGGAGTGGAATGAAGAGGGGGAGGGAGCGGGATGTGGAGGTGAATGAAGAGGAGGAGTGAGGTGGAGGTGGAGCAGAAAGAAGAGGGGGAGGGGAGAGGTGGAGGTGAATGAATAAGTGGAGGGAGGGGGAGGTGGAGGAGCATGAAGAGGGGGAGGGAGGGGGAGGTGGAGGAGAATGAAGAGGGGGTGGGAGGGGGTGGTGGAGGTGAATGAAGAGGAGGAGGGAGGGGGATGTGGAGGGGAATGAAGATGGGAGGAGGGGGATGTGGAGGGGAATGAAGAGGGGGAGGGAGGGGGAGGTGGAGGGGAATGAAGAGGAGGTGGAAGGGGAAGTGGAGGGGAAAGAAGAGGGGGAGGGAGAGGGTGGAGGATGGCAATGAAGAGGGGGAGGGAGGGGCATGGGAGGGGAATGAAGAGGGAGGTGGAGGTGGAGGTGAAAGAAGAGGGGGAGGGATGTGGAGGTGGTGGAGAATGAAGAGGGGAGGGATGGGGTGGTGGATGGGAATGAAGAGGGGGAGGGAGGGGGAGGTGGAGGGGAATGAAGAGGAGGTGGGAGGGGGAGGTGGAGGAGAAAGAAGAGGTGGAGGGAGGGTGAGGTGGAGGAGAATGAAGAGTGGGATGGAGGGGGTGATGGACGGGAAAGAAGAGGGGAAGGGAGAGGAAGATGGAGAGGAATGACGAGGGGGATGGAGGGGTGGTGGAGGGGTAGGTGAAGAGGATTGAAGAGGGGGATGGAGGAGGTGGTGGAGGGAATGAAGAGGGGAGGGAGGGGGAGGTGGAGGTGGAGGGGAATGAAGAGGGGGTGGGAGGGGGAGGATGGGAAGGAAGAGGGGAAGGGAGTGGCAGGTGGAGAGAATGACGAGGGGGGTGGAGGAGTGGTTGGAGGGGAATGAAGATGGGGAGCGGGTGGGTGGTGGAGGGGAATGAAGAGGGGGAGGGAGGGGGTTGTGGCGGGAAATGAAGATGGGAGGAAGGGGGAGGTGGAGGGGAATGAAGAGGGGGAGGGAGGGCCTGGTGGAGTGGTATGAAGAGCGGGAGGAAGGGGCAGGTGGAGGGGAATGAAGAGGGGGAGGGTGGGGGAGATGGAGGGGAATGAAGAGGTGGAGGAAGGGGTAGGTGGAGGGGAATGAAGAGGGGGAGGGCGGGGGTGGAGGATGGGACTGAAGAGGGGGAGGTTGGGGGAGGTGGAGGGGAATGAAGAGGAGGAGGGAGGTGGAGGTGGAGGAGAAAGAAAAGGGGGAGGGAGGGGTAGGTAGTGGAGAATGAAGAGGGGGAGGGAGGGGGTGGTGGATGGGAATGAAGAAGGGGAGGGAGGGGGAGGTGGAGGAGAAAGAAGAGGGGGAGGGATTGTGTGGTGGATGGGAAAGAAGAGGGGAGGGAGGGGCAGGTGAAGAGGATTGAAGAGGGGGATGGAGGAGGTGGTGGAGTGGAATGAAGAGGGGGAAGGAGGCGGTTGTGGAGGGGAATGAAGATGGGAGGAAGGGGGAGGTGGAGGGGAATGAAGAGGGGGAGGGAGGGGGTGGAGGATGGGAATGAAGAGAGGGAGGGAGGGGGAGGTGGAGGAGAAAGACGAGGGGGAGGGTGTGGGAGGTGGAGGAGAATGAAGACGGGGAGCGAGGGGGAGGTGGAGGGGGAATGAAGAGAGGGAGGGAGGGGGTGGAGGATGGGAATGAAGAGAGGGAGGGAGGGGGAGGTGGAGGAGAAAGAAGAGGGGGAGAGTGTGGGAGGTGGAGGAGAATGAAGACGGGGAGTGAGGGGGAGGTGGAGGTGGAATGAAGAGGGGGTGGGAGGGGGTGTTGGAGGAGACTGTAGAGGAGGAGGGAGGTGGTGGTGGATGGGAATGAAGAGGGGGAGTGTGGGGGAGGTGGAAGGGAATGAAGAAGGGGAGGGTGGGGGAGGTGTAGGGGGATGAAGTGGGGGACGGAGGGGGTGGTGGAGGGGAATGAAGAGGGGGAGGGAGGGGCTGGCTGATGGGAATGAAGAGGCGGGGGAGCGGGTGTTGGTTGGGAATGAGGAGAGAGAGGGAGGATATGGTGGATGGAATGAAGATGGGAGGAAGGGGGAGGTGGAGGGGAATGAAGAGGGGGAGGAAGGGGGTGGTGGAGGGGAATGAAGAGGGGGCGGGAGGGCGCGGAGGATGCGAATGAAGAGCGGGAGGGAGGGGGAGGTGAAGGAGAAAGAGGAGGGGGAGGGAGGGGGAGGTAGTGGAGAATGAAGACGGGGAGCGAGGGGGAGGTGGAGGGAGAATGACGAGTGGGAGGGAGCGTGTGGTGGATGGGAATGAAGAGGTGGAGGGATGGGGAGGAGGTGGGGAAATTAGAGGGGGTGGGAGGGGGAGGTGGAGGAGAATGAAGAGGGGGAGGGAGGGGGTGGTGGATGGGAATGAAGAGGGTGAGGGAGGGGGAGGTGGAAGGGAATGAAGAATGGGAGGGAGGGGGAGGTGTAGGGGATGAAGAGTGGGACGGAGGGGGAGGTGGAGGGGAATGAAGAGGCGGGGAGGGGGTGGTGGTGGGGAATGAGGAGAGGGAGAGAGGTGGTGGTGGAGGGGAATGAAGACGGGGAAGAAGGGGGAGGTGGAGGGGAATGGAGAGGGGGAGGGAGGGGGTGGAGGATGGGAATGAAGAGGGGGAGGGAGGGGGAGGTGGAGGAGAAAGAAGAGGGGGAGGGAGGGGGTGGTGGAGGGGAATGAAGAGGGGAAGGGAGGGGCAGGTGGAGGGTAAAAAAGAGGGGGAGGGAGGGGTTGGTGTTGGTGAATGAAGAGGGGAGGGAGGGGTTGGTGGAGGGGAATGAAGAGGGGGAGCGTGGGGTAGTAGAAGGGGAATGAAGAGGGGGAGGGAGTGGTTGGTGGAGGGGAATGAAGAGGGGGAGGGTGGGGGTGGAGGATGGGAATGAAGAGGGGGAGGGAGGGGGAGGGGGAGGAGAAAGAAAAGGGGTAGGGTGTGGGAGGTGGAGGAGAATGAAGACGGGGAGCGAGGGGGATGTGGAGGGGGAATGAAGTGTGGGAGGAAGGGTGTGGTGGACAGGAATGAAGAGGGGGAGGGAGGGGAGGAGGAAGAGAAAGCAGTGGGGGTGGGAGGGGGAGGTGGAGGAGACTGTAGAGGGGGAGGGAGGTGGTGGTGGATGGGAATGAAGAGGGGGAGGGTGGGGGAGGTGGAAGGGAATGAACAAGGGGAGGGTGGGTGAGGTGTAATGGGATGAAGTGGGGGACGGAGGGGTAGGTGGAGGGGAATGAAGAGGGGGAGGGAGGGGGTGGCGGATGGGAATGAAGAGGCGGGGGAGTGGGTGGTGGAGGGGAATGAGGAGAGAGAGGGAGGAATTGGTGGTTTGAATGAAGATGGGAGGAAGGGGGAGGTGGAGGGGAATGAAGAGGGAGAGGAAGTGGGAGGTGGAGGGGAGGGAGTGGAGAATGCGAATGAAGAGCGGGAGGGAGGGGGAGGTGAAAGAGAAAGAGGAGGGGGAGGGAGGGGGTGGTGGTGGAGAATGAAGACGGGGATCGAGGGGGAGGTGGAGGGGGAATGATGAGTGGGAGGGAGGGTGTGGTGGACGATAATGAAGAGGGGGAGGGAGGGGGAGGAGGTGGAGAAAGTAGAGGGGGTGGGAGGGGGAGATGGAGGAGAATGAAGAGTGGGAGGCAGGGGGTGGTGGAGGAGAATGAAGAGGGGGAGGGAGGGGGAGGAGGTGGAGAAAGTAGAGGGGGTGGGAGGGGGAGGTGGAGGGGAATGAAGAGGGGGGAGGGAGGGGTTGGTGGATGGGAATGAAGAGGGGAAGGGAGGGGAGGTGGAAGGGAATGAAGAAGGGGAGGGTGTGGGAGGTGTAGGGGGATGAAGAGGGGGACGGAGGCGGAGGTGGAGGGGAATGAAGGGGGGTTGGGATGGGGTGGTGGAGGGGAATGAAGAGGGGTGGGAGGGGCAGGTGGAGGGTAATGAAGAGGGGGAGGGAGGGGTTGGTGTTGGTGAATGAAGAGGGGAGGGAGGGGTTGGTGGATGGGATTGAAGAGGGGGAGGGAGGGGATGGCGGATGGGAATGAAGAGGGGAGGGCGGGGGCGGTAGTGGGGAATGAACAGGGGGAGGGAGGGGTGATGAAGGTTAATGTAGAGGGGGAGGGATGGGCTGGTGGAGGGGAATGAAGACAGGGAGGGAGGGGGAGGTGGAGGGGGTATGAAGAGGGGGAGTGAGGGGGTGGCGGATGGGAATGAAGAGGGGGAGGGAGGGGGAGGTGGAGGAGAAAGAAGAGCGCGAGGCAGGGGGAGGTGGAGGAGAATGAAGTGTGGGAGGGAGGGGGAGGAGGAGGGAATGAAGAAGGGGAGGGAGGGAGTGGTGGATGGGAATGAAGAGGGGGAGGGAGGGGTTGGTGGAGGGGAATAAGGAGAGTGAGTGTGTTTGTTGTGGAGGGGAATCAAAAGGGGGATGGAGGGGGTTGTGCAGGGGAATGAAGAGCGGGAGGGAGGGGTCGGTGGAGGGGAATGAAGAGGGGGAGGGAGGGGGAGGTGGAGGGAAATGAAGAGTGGGAGGGTGGGGTTGATGGAGGTGAATGAAGAGGGGAGGGTGGTGTTGGTGGAGGGGAATGAAGAGGGGGAGGGAGGGGGTGGAGGTGGGGAATGAAGAGAGGGAGGGAGGTGGTGGTGAAGGGGAATGAAGAGGGGATGGGAGTGGCTGGTGGAGGGGAATGAAGAGGGGGAGGGAGGGTTTGGTGGATGGGAATGAAGAGGGGGAGGGAGGGGGTGGTGGAGGGGAATGAAACGGGGGAGGGAGGGGGAGGTCCAGGGGAATGAAAAGGGGGAGTGAGGGGCTGGTGGAGGGGAATGAAGAATGGGACGAAGGGGGATGTTGACTGGAATGAAGAGGGGGAGGGACGGGTCGGTGGTTGGGAATGAAGAGGCGGAGGGAGGGGGTGGTGGAGGGTAATGAAGAGGGGAGGGAGCGGGATTGTGGAGGGGAATGAATAGGGGGAGGGATGGGGAGGTGGAGGGGAATGAAGAGGAGTAGGGAGCAGGTAGCGGAGGGGAATGAAGAGGGTGACGGAGGGGGTGGTGGAGGGGAATGAAGAGGTGGAGGGAGGGGGTGGTAGATGGGAATGAAGAGGTTGAGGGAGGGGGTGGTGGAGGGGAATAAAGTGGGGGAGGGAGGGGGTGGTGGAGTGGAATGAGGAGAGGGAGATTGTATGTGGTGGAGGGGTATCAAAAGGGGGAGGGAGGGGGTGGTGGAGGGGAATGAAGAGCGGGAGGGAGGTGTTGGTGGAGGGGAATGAAGAGGGGGAGGGAGGGGGAGGTGGAGGGTAATGAGGAGGGGGAGGGTGGGGTTGATGGAGGTGAATGAAGACGGGAGGGAGGTGTTGGTGGAGGGGAATGAAGAGGGGAGGGAGGGGTTGGTGGAGGGGAATGAAGAGGGGGAGGGAGGGGGTGGTGGTGGGAAATGAAGAGGGGAAGGGAGTGGCTGGTGGAGGGGAATGAAGAGGGGGAGGTAGGGGGAGGTGGAGGGGAATGGAGAGGGGGAGGGAGGGGGTGGGGGTGGGAATGAAGAATGGGAGGGAGGGGGAGGCGGAGGTGAAAGAACAGGGGGAGGGAATAGGAGGTGGAGGAGAATGAAGACGGGGAGCGAGGGAGTGGTGGGGGGGTGGAATAAAGAGGGGGAGGGAGGGCGTGGTGGATGGGAATGAAGAGGGGGAGGGCGGGGGAGGAGGAGGAGACAGCAGAGGGGGTGGGAGGGGGAGGTTGAGGAGACGGAGGAAGGGGAGGGAGGGCGTGGTGGATGGGAATGAAGAGGGTGTGGGAGGGGGAGGTGGAAGGGAATGAAGAAGGGGAGGGAGGGGGAGGTGTAGGGGATGAAGAGTGGGACGAAGGGGGAGGTGGAGGGGAATGAAGAGGCGGGGTGGGTGTGGTGGAGGGGAATGAGGAGAGGGAGGGAGGTGGTGGTGGAGGGGAATGAAGAAGGGGGGGAAGAGGGAGGTGGAGAGGAATGAAGAAGGGGAGGGAGGGCGTGGAGGATGGGAATGAAGACGGGGAGGGAGGGGGTGGTGGAGGGGAATGAAGAGGGGAAGGGTGGGTGGTGGATGGGAATGAAGAGGGGGAGGGAGGGGGAGGTGGAAGGGAATGAAGAAGGGGAGTGAGTGGGAGGTGTAGGGGGATGAAGATGGGGACGAAGGCGGAGGTGGAGGGGAATGAAGGGGGGTTGGGACGGGGTGGTGGAGGGGAATGAAGAGGGGGTGGGAGGGGCAGGTGGAGGGGAATGAAGTGGGGGAGGGTAGGGTAGTTGGAGGGGAATGAAGAGGGGGAGGGAGGGGTTGGTGGAGGGGAATGAAGAGGGGGAGGGCCGGGGGCGGTAGTGGGGAATGAACAGGGGGAGGGAGGGGTGTTGAAGGTTAATGAAGAGGGGGAGTGATGGGCTTGTGGAGGGGTATGAAGACAGGGAGGGAGGGGGAGGTGGAGGGGGTATGAAGAGGGGGAGGGAGGGGGTGGCGGATGGGAATGAAGAGGGGGAGGGAGGGGGAGGTGGAGGAGAAATAATAGGGCGATGCAGGGGCAGGTGGAGGAGAATGAAGAGTGGGAGGGAGGGGGAGGTGGAGGGGAATGAAGAAGGGGAGGGAGGGAGTGGTGGATGGGAATGAAGAGGGGGAGGGAGGGGGTGGTGGAGGGGAATGAGGAGAGGGAGAGTGTGAGTGGTGGAGGGGAATCAAAAGGGGGAGAGAGGGGGTGGTGGAGGGGAATGAAGAGCGGGAGGGAGGGGTTGGTGGAGGGGAATGAAGAGGGGGAGGGAGGGGGAGGTGGAGGGTAATGAAGAGGGGGAGGGTGGGGTTGATGGAGGGGAATGAAGAGGGGATGGAGGTGTTGGTGGAGGGGAATGAAGAGGGGGAGGGAGGGGGAGGTGGAGGGGAATGAAGAGGGGGAGGGAGGGGTTGTGGAGGGGAATGAAGAGGGGGAGGGAGGGGTTGGTGGTGGGGAATGAAGAGGGGGAGGGAGGTGGTGGTGAAGGGGAATGAAGAGGGGAAGGGAGTGGCTGGTGGAGGGGAATGAAGAGGGGGAGGGAGGGGTTGGTGGATGGGAATGAAGAGGGGGAGGGAGGGGGTGGTGGAGGGGAATGAAACGGGGGAGGGAGGGGGAGGTCCAGGGGAATGAAAAGGGGGAGGGCGGGGGTGGTGGAGGGGAATGAAGAATGGGACGAAGGGGGACTTGGACTGGAATGAAGAGGGGGAGGGACGGGTCGGTGGTTGGGAATGAAGAGGGGGAGGGAGGGGGTGGTGGAGGGTAATGAAGAGGGGAGGGAGGGGGTTTGTGGAGGGGAATGAAGAGGGGGAGGGAGGGGCGGTGGAGGGGAATGAAGAGGGGGAGTGTGGGGTTGGTGGATGGGAACGAACAGGAGGTGGGAGGGGGTGGTGGAGGGGAATGAATAGGGGGAGGGAGGGGGTCGTGGATGGGAATGAAGAGGTTGAGGGAGGGTGTGGTTTAGGGGAATAAAGTGGGGGAGGGAGGAGGTGCTGGAGGGGAATGAGGAGAGGGTGTGTGGTGGAGGGGTATCAAAAGGGGGAGGGAGTGGGTGGTGGAGGGGAATGAAGAGCGGGAGGGAGCGGTTGGTGGAGGGGAATGAAGAGGGGGAGGGAGGGTGAGGTGGAGGGTAATGCAGAGGGGGAGGGTGGGGTTGATGGAGGTGAATGAAGAGGGGAGGGAGGTGTTGGTGGAGGGGAATGAAGAGGGGGATGGAGGGGGAGGTGTAGGGGAATGAAGAGGGGGAGGGATGGGTTGGTGGAGTGGAATGAAGAGGGGGAGGGAGGGGGATTGTGACGGGGAATGAAGAGGGGGAGGGAGGGGGAGGTGGAGGGGAATGAAGAGGAGTAGGGAGCAGGTAGTGGATGGGAATGAAGAGGGGGAGGGAGGGGGAGGTGGAGGGGAATGAAGAGGAGGTGGGAGGGGGAGGTGGAGGAGAAAGAAGAGGTGGAGGGAGGGTGAGGTGGAGGAGAATGAAGAGTGGGATGGAGGGGGTGATGGATGGGAAAGAAGAGGGGAAGGGAGGGGCAGATGGAGAGGAATGACGAGGGGGATGGAGGGGTGGTGGAGGGGTAGGTGAAGAGGATTGAAGAGGGGGATGGAGGAGGTGGTGGAGGGGAATGAAGAGGGGGAGGGAGGGGGAGGTGGAGGTGGAGGGGAATGAAGAGGGGGTGGGAGGGGGAGGATGGGAAAGAAGAGGGGAAGGGAGGGGCAGGTGGAGAGGAATGACGAGGGGGGTGGAGGAGTGGTGGAGGGGAATGAAGATGGGGAGCGGGTGGGTGGTGGAGGGGAATGAAGAGGGGGAGGGAGGGGGTTGTGGCGGGAAATGAAGATGGGAGGAAGGGGGAGGTGGAGGGGAATGAAGAGGGGGAGGGAGGGCCTGGTGGAGTGGTATGAAGAGGGGGAGGAAGGGGCAGGTGGAGGGGAATGAAGAGGGGGAGGGTGGGGGAGATGGAGGGGAATGAAGAGGTGGAGGAAGGGGTAGGTGGAGGGGAATGAAGAGGGGGAGGGCGGGGGTGGAGGATGGGACTGAAGAGGGGGAGGTTGGGGGAGGTGGAGGGGAATGAAGAGGAGGAGGGAGGTGGAGGTGGAGGAGAAAGAAAAGGGGGAGGGAGGGGTAGGTAGTGGAGAATGAAGAGGGGGAGGGAGGGGGTGGTGGATGGGAATGAAGAAGGGGAGGGAGGGGGAGGTGGAGGAGAAAGAAGAGGGGGAGGGATTGTGTGGTGGATGGGAAAGAAGAGGGGGAGGGAGGGGCAGGTGAAGAGGATTGAAGAGGGGGATGGAGGAGGTGGTGGAGTGGAATGAAGAGGGGGAAGGAGGCGGTTGTGGAGGGGAATGAAGATGGGAGGAAGGGGGAGGTGGAGGGGAATGAAGAGGGGGAGGGAGGGGGTGGAGGATGGGAATGAAGAGAGGGAGGGAGGGGGAGGTGGAGGAGAAAGACGAGGGGGAGGGTGTGGGAGGTGGAGGAGAATGAAGACGGGGAGCGAGGGGGAGGTGGAGGGGGAATGAAGAGAGGGAGGGAGGGGGTGGAGGATGGGAATGAAGAGAGGGAGGGAGGGGGAGGTGGAGGAGAAAGAAGAGGGGGAGAGTGTGGGAGGTGGAGGAGAATGAAGACGGGGAGCGAGGGGGAGGTGGAGGTGGAATGAAGAGGGGGTGGGAGGGGGTGTTGGAGGAGACTGTAGAGGAGGAGGGAGGTGGTGGTGGATGGGAATGAAGAGGGGGAGTGTGGGGGAGGTGGAAGGGAATGAAGAAGGGGAGGGTGGGGGAGGTGTAGGGGGATGAAGTGGGGGACGGAGGGGGTGGTGGAGGGGAATGAAGAGGGGGAGGGAGGGGCTGGCTGATGGGAATGAAGAGGCGGGGGAGCGGGTGTTGGTTGGGAATGAGGAGAGAGAGGGAGGATATGGTGGATGGAATGAAGATGGGAGGAAGGGGGAGGTGGAGGGGAATGAAGAGGGGGAGGAAGGGGGTGGTGGAGGGGAATGAAGAGGGGGCGGGAGGGCGCGGAGGATGCGAATGAAGAGCGGGAGGGAGGGGGAGGTGAAGGAGAAAGAGGAGGGGGAGGGAGGGGGAGGTAGTGGAGAATGAAGACGGGGAGCGAGGGGGAGGTGGAGGGAGAATGACGAGTGGGAGGGAGCGTGTGGTGGATGGGAATGAAGAGGTGGAGGGATGGGGAGGAGGTGGGGAAATTAGAGGGGGTGGGAGGGGGAGGTGGAGGAGAATGAAGAGGGGGAGGGAGGGGGTGGTGGATGGGAATGAAGAGGGTGAGGGAGGGGGAGGTGGAAGGGAATGAAGAATGGGAGGGAGGGGGAGGTGTAGGGGATGAAGAGTGGGACGGAGGGGGAGGTGGAGGGGAATGAAGAGGCGGGGAGGGGGTGGTGGTGGGGAATGAGGAGAGGGAGAGAGGTGGTGGTGGAGGGGAATGAAGACGGGGAAGAAGGGGGAGGTGGAGGGGAATGGAGAGGGGGAGGGAGGGGGTGGAGGATGGGAATGAAGAGGGGGAGGGAGGGGGAGGTGGAGGAGAAAGAAGAGGGGGAGGGAGGGGGTGGTGGAGGGGAATGAAGAGGGGAAGGGAGGGGCAGGTGGAGGGTAAAAATAGGGGGAGGGAGGGGTTGGTGTTGGTGAATGAAGAGGGGAGGGAGGGGTTGGTGGAGGGGAATGAAGAGGGGGAGGGTGGGGTAGTAGAAGGGGAATGAAGAGGGGGAGGGAGTGGTTGGTGGAGGGGAATGAAGAGGGGGAGGGTGGGGGTGGAGGATGGGAATGAAGAGGGGGAGGGAGGGGAGGGGGAGGAGAAAGAAAAGGGGTAGGGTGTGGGAGGTGGAGGAGAATGAAGACGGGGAGCGAGGGGGATGTGGAGGGGGAATGAAGAGTGGGAGGAAGGGTGTGGTGGACAGGAATGAAGAGGGGGAGGGAGGGGAGGAGGAAGAGAAAGCAGTGGGGGTGGGAGGGGGAGGTGGAGGAGACTGTAGAGGGGGAGGGAGGTGATGGTGGATGGGAATGAAGAGGGGGAGGGTGGGGGAGGTGGAAGGGAATGAACAAGGGGAGGGTGGGTGAGGTGTAATGGGATGAAGTGGGGGACGGAGGGGGAGGTGGAGGGGAATGAAGAGGGGGAGGGAGGGGGTGGCGGATGGGAATGAAGAGGCGGGGGAGTGGGTGGTGGAGGGGAATGAGGAGAGAGAGGGAGGAATTGGTGGTTTGAATGAAGATGGGAGGAAGGGGGAGGTGGAGGGGAATGAAGAGGGAGAGGAAGTGGGAGGTGGAGGGGAGGGAGTGGAGAATGCGAATGAAGAGCGGGAGGGAGGGGGAGGTGAAAGAGAAAGAGGAGGGGGAGGGAGGGGGTGGTGGTGGAGAATGAAGACGGGGATCGAGGGGGAGGTGGAGGGGGATTGATGAGTGGGAGGGAGGGTGTGGTGGATGATAATGAAGAGGGGGAGGGAGGGGGAGGAGGTGGAGAAAGTAGAGGGGGTGGGAGGGGGAGATGGAGGAGAATGAAGAGGGGGAGGCAGGGGGTGGTGGAGGAGAATGAAGAGGGGGAGGGAGGGGGAGGAGGTGGAGAAAGTAGAGGGGGTGGGAGGGGGAGGTGGAGGGGAATGAAGAGGGGGAGGGAGGGGTTGGTGGATGGGAATGAAAAGGGGAAGGGAGGGGAGGTGGAAGGGAATGAAGAAGGGGAGGGTGTGGGAGGTGTAGGGGGATGAAGAGGGGGACGGAGGCGGAGGTGGAGGGGAATGAAGGGGGGTTGGGATGGGGTGGTGGAGGGGAATGAAGAGGGGTGGGAGGGACAGGTGGAGGGTAATGAAGAGGGGGAGGGAGGGGTTGGTGTTGGTGAATGAAGAGGGGAGGGAGGGGTTGGTGGATGGGATTAAAGAGGGGGAGGGTAGGGTAGTTGGAGGGGAATGAAGAGGGGGAGGGAGGGGATGGCGGATGGGAATGAAGAGGGGAGGGCGGGGGCGGTAGTGGGGAATGAACAGGGGGAGGGAGGGGTGATGAAGGTTAATGTAGAGGGGGAGGGATGGGCTGGTGGAGGGGAATGAAGACAGGGAGGGAGGGGGAGGTGGAGGGGGTATGAAGAGGGGGAGTGAGGGGGTGGCGGATGGGAATGAAGAGGGGGAGGGAGGGGGAGGTGGAGGAGAAAGAAGAGCGCGAGGCAGGGGGAGGTGGAGGAGAATGAAGTGTGGGAGGGAGGGGGAGGAGGAGGGAATGAAGAAGGGGAGGGAGGGAGTGGTGGATGGGAATGAAGAGGGGGAGGGAGGGGTTGGTGGAGGGGAATAAGGAGAGGGAGAGTGTGTGTTGTGGAGGGGAATCAAAAGGGGGATGGAGGGGGTTGTGCAGGGGAATGAAGAGCGGGAGGGAGGGGTCGGTGGAGGGGAATGAAGAGGGGGAGGGAGGGGGAGGTGGAGGGTAATGAAGAGGGGGAGGGTGGGGTTGATGGAGGTGAATGAAGAGGGGAGGGTGGTGTTGGTGGAGGGGAATGAAGAGGGGGAGGGAGGGGGTGGTGGAGGAGAATGAAGAGGGGGAGGGAGGGGTTGGTGGAGGGGGATGAAGAGGGGGAGGGAGGGGGTGGAGGTGGGGAATGAAGAGAGGGAGGGAGGTGGTGGTGAAGGGGAATGAAGAGGGGATGGGAGTGGCTGGTGGAGGGGAATGAAGAGGGGGAGGGAGGGTTTGGTGGATGGGAATGAAGAGGGGGAGGGAGGGGGTGGTGGAGGGGAATGAAACTGGGGAGGGAGGGGGAGGTCCAGGGGAATGAAAAGGGGGAGTGAGGGGCTGGTGGAGGGGAATGAAGAATGGGACGAAGGGGGATGTTGACTGGAATGAAGAGGGGGAGGAACGGGTCGGTGGTTGGGAATGAAGAGGCGGAGGGAGGGGGTGGTGGAGGGTAATGAAGAGGGGAGGGAGCGGGATTGTGGAGGGGAATGAATAGGGGGAGGGATGGGGAGGTGGAGGGGAATGAAGAGGAGTAGGGAGCAGGTAGCGGAGGGGAATGAAGAGGGTGACGGAGGGGGTGGTGGAGGGGAATGAAGAGGTGGAGGGAGGGGGTGGTGGATGGGAATGAAGAGGTTGAGGGAGGGGGTGGTGGAGGGGAATAAAGTGGGGGAGGGATGGGGTGGTGGAGGGGAATGAGGAAAGGGAGATTGTATGTGGTGGAGGGGTATCAAAAGGGGGAGGGAGGGGGTGGTGGAGGGGAATGAAGAGCGGGAGGGAGGTGTTGGTGGAGGGGAATGAAGAGGGGGAGGGAGGGGGAGGTGGAGGGTAATGAGGAGGGGGAGGGTGGGGTTGATGGAGGTGAATGAAGACGGGAGGGAGGTGTTGGTGGAGGGGAATGAAGAGGGGAGGGAGGGGTTGGTGGAGGGGAATGAAGAGGGGGAGGAAGGGGGAGGTGGAGAGGAATGAAGAGGGGGAGGGAGGGCGTGGAGGATGGGAATGAAGACGGGGAGGGAGGGGGAGGTGGAGGGGAATGAAGAGGGGGAGGGAGGGGATGGAGGAAGGGAATGAAGAGGGGGAGGGAGGGGGAGGTGGAGGAGAAAGAAGAGGGCGAGGCAGGGGGAGGTGGAGGAGATTGAAGAGTGGGAGGGAGGGGGAGGTGGAGGGGAATGAAGAAGGGGAGGGAGGGATTGGTGGATGGGAATGAAGAGGGGGAGGGAGGGGTTGGTGGAGGGGAATGAGGAGAGGGAGAGTGTGTGTGGTGGAGGGGTATCAAAAGGAGGAGGGAGGGGGTTGTGGAGGGGAATGAAGAGCGGGAGGGAGGGGTCGGTGGAGGGGAATGAAGAGGGGGAGGGAGGGGGAGGTGGAGGGTAATGAAGAGGGTGAGGGTGGGGTTGATGGAGGTGAATGAAGAGGGGAGGGAGGTGTTGGTGGAGGGGAATGAAAAGGGGGAGGGAGGGGGTGGTGGAGGGGAATGAAGAGGGGGAGGGAGGGGTTGGTGGAGGGGGATGAAGAGGGGGAGGGAGGGGGTGGTGGTGGGGAATGAAGAGGGGGAGGGAGGTGGTGGTGAAGGGGAATGAAGGGGGGAAGGGAGTGGCTGGTGGAGGGGAATGAAGAGGGGGAGGGAGGGTTTGGTGGATGGGAATGAAGAGGGGGAGGGAGGGGGTGGTGGAGGGGAATGAAACGGGGGAGGGAGGGGGAGGTCCAGGGGAATGAAAAGGGGGAGGGAGGGGGTGGTGGAAGGGAATGAAGAATGGGACGAAGGGGGATGTGGACTGGAATGAAGAGGGGGAGGGGCGGGTTGGTGGTTGCTAATGAAGAGGCGGAGGGAGGGGGTGGTGGAGGGTAATGAAGAGGGGAGGGAGCGGGATTGTGGAGGGGAATGAAGGGGGGGAGGGATGGGGAGGTGGAGGGGAATGAAGAGGAGTAGGGAGGGGGAGGTGGAGGGTAATGAGGAGGGGGAGGGTGGGGTTGATGGAGGTGAATGAAGACGGGAGGGAGGTGTTGGTGGAGGGGAATGAAGAGGGGGTGGGAGGGGGAGGTGGAGGGGAATGAAGAGGGGGTGGTAGGGGGAGGTGGAGGGGAATGGAGAGGGGGAGGGAGGGGGTGGGGGATGGAAATGAAGAATGGGAGGGAGGGGGAGGCGGAGGAGAAAGAAGATGGGGAGGGAATGGGAGGTGGAGGAAAATGAAGACGGGGAGCGAGGGAGTGGTGGGGGGGAATAAAGTGGGGGAGGGAGGGCGTGGTGGATGGGAATGAAGAGGGGGAGGGAGGGGGAGGAGGAGGAGAAAGCAGAGGGGGTGGAGGGGGAGGTGGAGGAGACTGAGGAGGGGGAGGGATGGCGTGGTGGATGGGAATGAAGAGGGTGTGGAATGGGGATGTGGAAGGGAATGAAGAAGGGGAGGGAGGGGGAGGTGTAGGGGATGAAGAGTGGGACGGAGGGGGAGGTGGAGGGGAATGAAGAGGCGGGGAGGGTGTGGTGGAGGGGAATGAGGAGAGGGAGGGAGGTGGTGGTGGAGGGGAATGAAGAAGGGGAGGAAGAAGGAGGTGGAGAGGAATGAAGAGGGGGAGGGAGGGCGTTGAGGATGGGAATGAAGACGGGGAGGGAGGGGGAGGTGGAGGGGAATGAAGAGGGGGAGGGAGGGGATGGAGGAAGGGAATGAAGAGGGGGAGGGAGGGGGAGGTGGAGGAGAATGATGAGGGGGATGGAGGGGGAGGTGGAGGAGAATGAAGACGGGGAGCGAGGGGGAGGTGGAGGGGGAATGAAGAGGGGGAGGGAGGGTGTGGTGGATGGGAATGAAGAGGGGGAGGGAGGGGGAGGAGGAGGAGAAAGTAGACGGGGTGGGAGGGGGAGGTGGAGGAGAATGAAGAGGGGAAGAGGGGGTGGTGGATGGGAATGAGGAGGGGGAGGGAGGGGGAGGTGGAAGGGAATGAAGAAGGGGAGTGAGTGGGAGGTGTAGGGGGATGAAGAGGGGGACGGAGGCGGAGGTGCAGGGGAATGAAGTGGGGTTGGGACGGGGTGGTGGAGGGGAATGAAGAGGGGGTGGGAGGGGCAGGTGGAGGGGAATGAAGAGGGGGAGGGAAGGGTAGTTGGAGGGGAATGAAGAGGGGGAGGGAGGGGTTGGTGGAGGGGAATGAAGAGGGGGAGGGCCGGGGGCGGTAGTGGGGAATGAAGAGTGGGAGGGAGGGGTGATGAAGGTTAATTAAGAGGGCGAGTGATGGGCTGGTGGAGGGGTATGAAGACAGGGAGGGAGGTGGAGGTGGAGGGGAATGAAGAGGAGTAGGGAGCAGGTAGCGGAGGGGAATGAAGAGGGTGACGGAGGGGGTGGTGGAGGGGAATGAAGAGGGGGAGTGTGGGGGTGGTGGATGGGAACGAAGAGGAGGTGGGAGGGGGTGGTGGAGGGGAATAAAGAGGTGGGGGGAGGGGGTGGTGGATTGGAATGAAGAGGTGCAGGGAGGGGGTGGTGGAGGGGAATAAAGTGGGGGAGGGAGGGGGAGGTGGAAGGGAATGAAGAAGGGGAGGGAGTGGGTGGTGTAGGGGGATGAAGAGGGGGACGGAGGCGGAGTAGGAGGGGAATGAAGGGGGTTTGGGACGGGGTGGTGGAGGGGAATGAAGAGGGGGTGGGAGGGGCAGGTGGAGGGAAATGAAGAGAGGGGAGGCTAGGGTAGTTGGAGGGGAATGAAGAGGGGGAGGGAGGGGTTGGTGGAGGGGAATGAAGAGGGGGAGTGCCGGGGGCGGTAGTGGGGAATGAACAGTGGGAGGGAGGGGTGATGAAGTTTAATGAAGAGGGCGAGTGATGGGCTGGTGGTGGGGTATGAAGACAGGGAGGGAGGGTGTGGCGGATGGGAATGAAGAGGGGGAGGGAGGGGGAGGTGGAGGAGAAATAAGAGGGCGAGGCAGGGGCAGGTGGAGGAGAATGAAGAGTGGGAGGGAGTGGGAGGTGGAGGGGAATGAAGAAGGGGAGGGAGGTAGTGGTGGATGGGGATGAAGAGGGGGAGGGAGGGGGTGGTGGAGGGGAATGAGGAGAGGGAGAGTGTGTGTGGTGGAGGGGTATCAAAAGGGGGAAGGAGGGGGTGGTGGAGGGGAATGAAGAGCGGGAGGGAGGGGTTGGTGGAGGGGAATGAAGAGAGGGAGGGAGGGGGAGGTGGAGGGTAATGTAGAGTGGGAGGGTGGGGTTGATGGAGGTGAATGAAGAGGGGAGGGAGGTGTTGGTGGAGGGGAATGAAGAGGGGGAGGGAGGGGGAGGTGGTGGGGAATGAAGAGGGGGAGGGAGGGGTTGGTGGAGGGGATTGAAGAGGGGGAGGGAGGGGGTGGTGGTGGGGAATGAAGAGGGGGAGGGAGGTGGTGGTGAAGGGGAATGAAGAGGGGAAGGGAGTGGCTGGTGGAGGGGAATGAAGAGGGGGAGGGACGGGTTGGTGGATGGGAATGAAGATTTGGAGGGAGGGGTTGGTGGAGGGGAATGAAACGGGGGAGGGAGGGGGAGGTCCAGGGGAATGAAAAGGGGGAGGGAGTGGGTGGTGGAGGGGAATGAAGAATGGGACGAAGGGGGACGTGGACTGGAATGAAGAGGGGGAGGAACGGGTCGGTGGTTGGGAATGAAGAGGGGGAGGGAGGGGTGGTGGAGGGTAATGAAGAGGGGAGGGAGGGGGATTGTGGAGGGGAATGAAGAGGGGGAGGGAGGGGGAGGTGGAGGGGAATGAAGAGGGGGAGTGTGGGGGTGGTGGATGGGAACGAACAGGAGGTGGGAGGGGGTGGTGCAGGGGAATTAATAGGTGGAGGGAGGGGGTCGTGGATGGGAATGAAGAGGTTGAGGGAGGGTGTGGTGGAGGGGAATAAAGGGGGGGATGGAGGGGGTGGTGGAGGGGAATGAGGAGAGGGTGTGTGGTGGAGGGGTATCAAAAGGGGGAGGGGGGTGGTGGAGGGAAATGAAGAGCGGGATGGAGGGGTTGGTGGAGGGGAATGAAGAGGGGGAGGGAGGGTGAGGCGGAGGGTAATGGAGAGGGGGTGGGTGGGGTTGATGGAGGTGAATGAAGAGGGGAGGGAGGTGTTGGTGGAGGGGAATGAAGAGGGGAGGGAGGGGGAGGTGGAGGGGAATGAAAAGGGGGAGGGAGGTGTTGGTGGAGGGGAATGAAGAGGGGGAGGGAGGGGGATTGTGGAGGGGAATGAAGAGGTGGAGGGAGGGGGAGGTGGAGGGGAATGAAGAGGAGTAGGGAGCAGGTAGCGGAGGGGAATGAAGAGGTTGACGGAGGGGGTGGTGGAGGGGAATGAAGAGGGGGATTGTGGGGGTGGTGGATGGGAACGAAGAGGAGGTGGGAGGGGGTGGTGGAGGGGAATGAAGAGGTGGAGGGAGGGGGTGGTGGATTGGAATGAAGAGGTGGAGGGAGGGGGTGGTGGAGGGGAATAAAGTGGGGGAGGGAGGGGGAGTTGGAAGGGAATGAAGAAGGGGAGGGAGTGGGTGGTGTAGGGGGATGAAGAGGGGGACGGTGGCGGAGGTGGAGGGGAATGAAGGGGGGTTGGGACGGGGTGGTGGAGGGGAATGAAGAGGGGGTGGGAGGGGCAGGTGGAGGGTAATGAAGAGGGGGAGGGAGGGTTTGGTGTTGGAGAATGAAGAGGGGAGGGAGGGGTTGGTGGAGGGGAATGAAGAGGGGGAGGGTAGGGTAGTTGGAGCGGAATGAAGAGGGGGAGGGAGGGGTTGGTGGAGGGGAATGAAGAGGTGGAGGGAGGGGGCGGTAGTGGGGAATGAACAGGGGGAGGGAGGGGTGATGAAGGTTAATGAAGAGGGGGAGGGATGGGCTGGTGGAGGGGAATGAAGACACGGAGGGAGGCGGAGGTGGAGGGGGTATGAAGAGGGGGAGGGAGGTGGTGGCGGATGGGAATGAAGAGGGGAGGGAGGGGGAGGTGGAGGAGAAAGAAGAGGGCGAGGCAGGGGGAGGTGGAGGAGAATGAAGAGTGGGAGAGAGGGGGAGGTGCAGGGGAATGAAGAGGAGGGGAGGGTGTGGTGGAGGGGAATGAGGAGAGGGAGGGAGGTGGTGGTGGAGGGGAATGAAGAAGGGGAGGAAGGGGGAGTTGGAGAGGAATGAAGCGGGGGAGGGAGGGCGTGGAGGATGGGAATGAAGACGGGGAGGGAGGGGGAGGTGGAGGGGAATGAAGAGGGGGAGGGAGGGGATGGAGGAAGGGAATGAAGAGGGGGTGGGAGGGGGAGGTGGAGGAGAAAGAAGAGGGGGAGGGAGGGGGAGGTGGAGGAGAATGAAGACGGGGAGCAGAGGGGAGGTGGAGGAGAAATAAGAGGGCGAGGCAGGGGGAGGTGGAGGAAAATGAAGAGTGGGAGGGAGGGGGAGGTGCAGGGGAATGAAGAGGCGGGGAGGGTGTGGTGGAGGGGAATGAGGAGAGGGAGGGAGGTGGTGGTGGAGGGGAATGAAGAAGGGGAGGAAGGGGGAGTTGGAGAGGAATGAAGAGGGGAGGGAGGGCGTGGAGGATGGGAATGAAGACGGGGAGGGAAGGGGAGGTGGAGGGGAATGAAGAGGGGGAGGGACGGGATGGAGGAAGGGAATGAAGAGGGAATGGGAGGGGGAGGTGGAGGAGAAAGAAGAGGGGGAGGGAGGGGGCGGTGGAGGAGAATGAAGAGGGGAGGCAGGGGTGGTGGATGGGAATGAAGAGGGGGAAGGAGGGGGAGGTGGAAGGGAATGAAGAAGGGGAGGGAGTGGGAGGTGTTGGGGGATGTAGAGGGGGAAGGAGGCGGAGGTGGAGGGGAATGAAGGGGGGTTGGGACGGGGTGGTGGACCGGAATGAAGAGGGAGTGGGAGGGGCAGGTGGAGGGGAATGAAGAGGGGGAGGGTAGGGTAGTTGGAGGGGAATGAAGAGGGGGAGGGAGGGGTTGGTGGAGGGGAATGAAGAGGGGGAGGGCCGCGGGCGGTAGTGGGGAATGAACAGGGGGAGGGAGGGGTGATGAAGGTTAATGAAGAGGGGGAGTGATGGGCTGGTGGACGGGTATGAAGACAGGGAGGGAGGGGGAGCTGGAGGGGGTATGAAGAGGGGGAGGGAGGGGGAGGTGGAGGAGAAAGAAGAGGGCGAGGCAGGGGGAGGTGGAGGAGAATGAAGAGTGGGAGGGTGGGGGAGGTGGAGGGGAATGAGGAGAGGGAGAGTGTGTGTGGTGGAGGGCTATCAAAAGGGGGAGGGAGGGGGTGGTGGAGGGGAATGAAGAGCGGGAGGGAGGGGTTGGTGGAGGGGAATGAAGAGGGGGAGCGAGGGGGAGGTGGAGGGTAATGAAGAGGGGGAGGGTGGGGTTGATGGAGGTGAATGAAGAAGGGAGGGAGGTGTTGGTGGAGCGGAATGAAGAGGGGGAGGCAGCGGGAGGCGGAGGGGAATGAAGAGGGGGAGGGAGGGGTTGGTGGAGGGGAATGAAGAGGGGGAGGGAGGTGGTGGTGAAGGAGAATGAAGAGGGGAAGGGAGTGGCTGGTGGAGGGGAATGAAGAGGGGGAGGGAGGGGTTGGTGGACGGGAATGAAGAAGGGGAGGGAAGGGGTGGTGGAGGGGAATGAAGACGAAGTGGGAGGGGGTGGTGGAGGGGAATAAAGTGGGGGAGGAAGGGGGAGGTGGAAGGGAATGATGAAGGGGAGGAATTGGGAGGTGTAGGGGGATGAAGAGGGGGACGGAGGCGGAGGTGGAGGGTAATGAAGGGTGGTTGGGACGGGGTGGTGGAGGGGAATGAAGAGGGGGTGGGAGGGGCAGGTGGAGGGTAATGAAGAGGGGGAGGGAGGTGTTGGTGTTGGTGAATGAAGAGGGGAGGGAGGGGTTGGTGGAGGGGAATGAAGAGGGGGAGGGGAGGGTAGTTGGATGGGAATGAAGAGGGGGAGGGAGGGGCTGGTGGAGGGGAATGAAGAGGGGGAGGGCGGGGTCGGTAGTGGGGAATGAACAGGGGGAGGGAGGGGTGATGAAGGTTAATGAAGAGGGGGAGGGATGGGCTGGTGGAGGGGAATGAAGAGGGGGAGGGAGGGGGTGGTGGTGGGGAATGAGGAGAGGGAGAGTGTGTGTGGTGGAGGGGTATCAAAAGGGGGAGAGAGGGGGTGGTGGAGGGGAATGAAGAGCGGGAGGGAGGGGTTGGTGGAGGGGAATGAAGAGGGGGAGGGAGGGGGAGGTGGAGGGTAATGAAGAGGGGGAAGGTGGGGTTGATGGAGGTGAATGAAGAGGGGAGGGAGGTGTTGGTGGAGGGGAATGAAGAGGGGGAGGGAGGGGGAGGTGGAGGGGAATGAAGAGGGGGAGGGAGGGGTTAGTGGAGGGGAATGAAGAGGGGGAGGGAGGGGGTGGTGGTGGGGAATGAAGAGGGGGATGGAGGGGGAGGTGGAGGAGAAAGAAGAGGGCGAGGCAGGGGGAGGTGGAGGAGAATGAAGAGTGGGAGAGAGGGGGAGGTGCAGGGGAATGAAGAGGAGGGGAGGGTGTGGTGGAGGGGAATGAGGAGAGGGAGGGAGGTGGTGGTGGAGGGGAATGAAGAAGGGGAGGAAGGGGGAGTTGGAGAGGAATGAAGAGGGGGAGGGAGGGCGTGGAGGATGGGAATGAAGACGGGGAGGGAGGGGGAGGTGGAGGGGAATGAAGAGGGGGAGGGAGGGGATGGAGGAAGGGAATGAAGAGGGGGTGGGAGGGGGAGGTGGAGGAGAAAGAAGAGGGGGAGGGAGGGGGAGGTGGAGGAGAATGAAGACGGGGAGCAGAGGGGAGGTGGAGGAGAAATAAGAGGGCGAGGCAGGGGGAGGTGGAGGAAAATGAAGAGTGGGAGGGAGGGGGAGGTGCAGGGGAATGAAGAGGCGGGGAGGGTGTGGTGGAGGGGAATGAGGAGAGGGAGGGAGGTGGTGGTGGAGGGGAATGAAGAAGGGGAGGAAGGGGGAGTTGGAGAGGAATGAAGAGGGGAGGGAGGGCGTGGAGGATGGGAATGAAGACGGGGAGGGAAGGGGAGGTGGAGGGGAATGAAGAGGGGGAGGGACGGGATGGAGGAAGGGAATGAAGAGGGAATGGGAGGGGGAGGTGGAGGAGAAAGAAGAGGGGGAGGGAGGGGGCGGTGGAGGAGAATGAAGAGGGGAGGCAGGGGTGGTGGATGGGAATGAAGAGGGGGAGGGAGGGGGAGGTGGAAGGGAATGAAGAAGGGGAGGGAGTGGGAGGTGTTGGGGGATGTAGAGGGGGAAGGAGGCAGAGGTGGAGGGGAATGAAGGGGGGTTGGGACGGGGTGGTGGACCGGAATGAAGAGGGAGTGGGAGGGGCAGGTGGAGGGGAATGAAGAGGGGGAGGGTAGGGTAGTTGGAGGGGAATGAAGAGGGGGAGGGAGGGGTTGGTGGAGGGGAATGAAGAGGGGGAGGGCCGCGGGCGGTAGTGGGGAATGAACAGGGGGAGGGAGGGGTGATGAAGGTTAATGAAGAGGGGGAGTGATGGGCTGGTGGACGGGTATGAAGACAGGGAGGGAGGGGGAGCTGGAGGGGGTATGAAGAGGGGGAGGGAGGGGGTGGCGGATGGGAATGAAGAGGGGGAGGGAGGGGGAGGTGGAGGAGAAAGAAGAGGGCGAGGCAGGGGGAGGTGGAGGAGAATGAAGAGTGGGAGGGTGGGGGAGGTGGAGGGTAAAGAAGAAGGCGAGGCAGGGAGTGGTGGATGGGAATGAAGAGGGGGAGGGAGGGGGAGGTGGAGGAGAAAGAAGAGGGCGAGGCAGGGGGAGGTGGAGGAGAATGAAGAGTGGGAGGGTGGGGGAGGTGGAGGGTAAAGAAGAAGGCGAGGCAGGGAGTGGTGGATGGGAATGAAGAGGGGGAGGGAGGGGCTGATGGAGGGGAATGAGGAGAGGGAGAGTGTGTGTGGTGGAGGGCTATCAAAAGGGGGAGGGAGGGGGTGGTGGAGGGGAATGAAGAGCGGGAGGGAGGGGTTGGTGGAGGGGAATGAAGAGGGGGAGCGAGGGGGAGGTGGAGGGTAATGAAGAGGGGGAGGGTGGGGTTGATGGAGGTGAATGAAGAAGGGAGGGAGGTGTTGGTGGAGCGGAATGAAGAGGGGGAGGGAGCGGGAGGCGGAGGGGAATGAAGAGGGGGAGGGAGGGGTTGGTGGAGGGGAATGAAGAGGGGGAGGGAGGTGGTGGTGAAGGAGAATGAAGAGGGGAAGGGAGTGGCTGGTGGAGGGGAATGAAGAGGGGGAGGGAGGGGTTGGTGGACGGGAATGAAGAAGGGGAGGGAAGGGGTGGTGGAGGGGAATGAAGAGGAAGTGGGAGGGGGTGCTGGAGGGGAATAAAGTGGGGGAGGGAGGGGGAGGTGGAAGGGAATGATGAAGGGGAGGAAGTGGGAGGTGTAGGGGGATGAAGAGGGGGACGGACGCGGAGGTGGAGGGTAATGAAGGGTGGTTGGGACGGGGTGGTGGAGGGGAATGAAGAGGGGGTGGGAGGGGCAGGTGGAGGGTAATGAAGAAGGGGAGGGAGGTGTTGGTGTTGGTGAATGAAGAGGGGAGGGAGGGGTTGGTGGAGGGGAATGAAGAGGGGGAGGGTAGGGTAGTTGGATGGGAATGAAGAAAGGGAGGGAGGGGTTGGTGGAGGGGAATGAAGATGGGGAGGGCGGGGTCGGTAGTGGGGAATGAACAGGGGGAGGGAGGGGTGATGAAGGTTAATGAAGAGGGGGAGGGATGGGCTGGTGGAGGGGAATGAAGAGGGGGAGGGAGGGGGTGGTGGTGGGGAATGAGGAGAGGGAGAGTGTGTGTGGTGGAGGGGTATCAAAAGGGGGAGAGAGGGGGTGGTGGAGGGGAATGAAGAGCGGGAGGGAGGGGTTGGTGGAGGGGAATGAAGAGGGGGAGGGAGGGGGAGGTGGAGGGTAATGAAGAGGGGGAAGGTGGGGTTGATGGAGGTGAATGAAGAGGGGAGGGAGCTGTTGGTGGAGGGGAATGAAGAGGGGGAGGGAGGGGGAGGTGGAGGGGAATGAAGAGGGGGAGGGAGGGGTTGGTGGAGGGGAATGAAGAGGGGGAGGGAGGGGGTGGTGGTGGGGAATGAAGAGGGGGAGGGAGGTGGTGGTGAAGGGGAATGAAGAGGGGAAGGGAGTGGCTGGTGGAGGGGAATGAAGAGGGGGAGGGAGGGGTTAGTGGATGGGAATGAAGATTTGGAGGGAGGGGGTGGTGGAGGGGAATGAAACGGGGGAGGGAGGGGGAGGTCCAGGGGAATGAAAAGGGGGAGGGCGGGGGTGGTGGAGGGGAATGAAGAATGGGACGAAGGGGGACGTGGACTGGAATGAAGAGGGGCAGGGACGGGTTGGTGGAGGGGAATGAAGAGGGGGAGGGAGGTGGTGGTGAAGGAGAATGAAGAGGGGAAGGGAGTGGCTGGTGGAGGGGAATGAAGATGGGGAGGGAGGGGTTGGTGGACGGAAATGAAGAGGGTGAGGGAAGGGGTGGTGGAGGGGAATGAAGAGGAGGAGGGACGGGTCGGTGGTTGGGAATGAAGAGGGGGAGGGGGGGGTGGTGGAGGGTAATGAAGAGGGGAGGGAGGGGGTTTGTGGAGGGGAATGAAGAGGGGGAGGGAGGGGGCGGTGGAGGGGAATGAAGAGGGGGGGTGTGGGGGTGGTGGATGGGAACGAACAGGAGGTGGGAGAAGGTGGTGGAGGGGAATGAATAGGTGGAGGGAAGGGGTCGTGGATGGGAATTAAGAGGTTGAGGGAGGGTGTGGTGGAGGGGAATAAAGTGGGGGAGGGAGGAGGTGGTGGAGGGGAATGAGGAGAGGGTGTGTGGTGGAGGGGTATCAAAAGGGGGAGGGAGTGGGTGGTGGAGGGGAATGAAGAGCGGGAGGGAGGGGTTGGTGGAGGGGAATGAAGAGGGGGAGGGAGGGTGAGGTGGGGGGTAATGGAGATGGGGAGGGTGGGGTTGATGGAGGTGAATGAAGAGTGGAGGGAGGTGTTGGTGGAGGGGAATGAAGAGGGGGAGGGAGGGGGAGGTGGAGGGGAATGAAGAGGGGGCGGGAGGGGTTGGTGGAGTGGAATGAAGAGGGGGAGGGAGGGGGATTCTGAAGGGGAATGAAGAGGGGGAGGGAGGGGGAGGTGGAGGGGAATGAAGAGGAGTAGGGAGCAGGTAGCGGAGGGGAATAAAGAGGGTGACGGAGGGGGTGGTGGAGGGGAATGAAGAGGGGGAATGTGGGGGTGGTGGATGGGAACGAAGAGGAGGTGGGAGGGGGTGGTGGAGGGGAATGAAGAGGTGGAGGGAGGGGGTGGTGGATTGGAATGAAGAGGTGGAGGAAGGGGGTGGTGGAGGGGAATAAAGTGGGGGAGGGAGGGAGAGGTGGAAGGGAATGAAGAAGGGGAGGGAGTGGGTGGTGTAAGGGATGAAGTGGGGGACGGAGGCGGAGGTGGAGGGGAATGAAGGGGGGTTGGGACGAGGTGGTGGAGGGGAATGAAGAGGGGGTGGGAGGGGCATGTGGAGGGTAATGAAGAGGGGGAGGGAGGGGTTGGTGTTGGTGAATGAAGAGGGGAGGGAGGGGTTGGTGGAGGGGAATGAAGAGGGGGAGGGTAGGGTAGTTGGAGGGGAATGAAGAGGGGGAGGGAGGGGTTGGTGGAGGCGAATGAAGAGGTGGAGGGCGGGGGCGGTAGTGGGGAATGAACAGGGGGAGGGAGGGGTGATGAAGGTTAATGAAGAGGGGGAGGGATGGGCTGGTGGAGGGGAATGAAGACAGGGAGGGAGGGGGAGGTGGAGGGGGTATGAAGAGGGGGAGGGTGGGGGTGGCGGATGGGAATGAAGAGGGGGAGGGAGGGGGAGGTGGAGGAGAATGAAGAGTGGGAGGGAGGGGGAGGTGCAGGGGAATGAAGAGGCGGGGAGGGTGTGGTGGAGGGGAATGAGGAGAGGGAGGGAGGTGGTGGTGGAGGGGAATGAAGAAGGGGAGGAATGGGGAGGTGGAGAGGAATGAAGAGGGGGAGGGAGGGCGTGGAGGATGTGAATGAAGACGCGGAGGGAGGGGGAGGTGGAGGGGAATGAAGAGGGGGAGGGAGGGGATGGAGGAAGGGAATGAAGAGGGGGAGGGAGGGGGTGGTCGAGCAGAAAGAAGAGGGCGAGATAGGGGGAGGTGGAGGAGAATGAAGAGTGGGAGGGAGGGATTGGTGGATGGGAATGAAGAGGGGGAGGGAGGGGTTGGTGGAGGGGAATGAGGAGAGGGAGAGTGTGTGTGATGGAGGGGTATCAAAAGGGGGAGGGAGGGGGTTGTGGAGGGGAATGAAGAGCGGGAGGGAGGGGTCGGTGGAGGGGAATGAAGAGGGGGAGGGAGGGGGAGGTGGAGGGTAATGAAGAGGGGGAGGGTGGGGTTGATGGAGGTAACTGAAGAGGGGAGGGAGGTGGTGGTGAAGGGGAATGAAGAGGGGAAGGGAGTGGCTGATGGAGGGGAATGAAGAGGGGGAGGGAGGGTTTGGTGGATGGGAATGAAGAGGGGGAGGGAGGGGGTGGTGGATGGGAATGAAACGGGGGAGGGAGGGGGTGGTCCAGGGGAATGAAAAGGGGGAGGGAGGGGGTGGTGGAGGGGAATGAATAATGGGACGAAGGGGGATGTGGACTGGAATGAAGAGGGGGAGGGACGGGTCGGTGGTTGGGAATGAAGAGGCGGAGGGAGGGTGTGGTGGAGGGTAATGAAGAGGGGAGGGAGCGGGATTGTGGAGGGGAATGAAGAGGGGGAGGGAGCAGGGAGCGGAGGGGAATGAAGTTGGTGATGGAGCGGGTGGTGGAGGGGAATGAAGAGGGGGAGTGTGGGGGTGGTGGATGGGAACGAAGTGGAGGTGGGAGGGAGTGGTGGAGGGGAAAGAAGAGGTGGAGGGAGGGGGTGGTGGATGGGAATGAAGAGGTTGAGGGAGGGGGTGGTGGAGGGGAATGAAGAGCGGGAGGGAGGGGTTGGTGGAGGGGAATGAAGAGGGGAGGGAGGGGGAGGTGGAGGGTAATGAGGAGGGGGAGGGTGGGGTTGATGGAGGTGAATGAAGACGGGAGGGAGGTGTTGGTGGAGGGGAATGAAGAGGAGGTGGGAGGGGGAGGTGGAGGGGAATGAAGAGGGGAGGGAGGGGTTGGTGGAGGGGAATGAAGAGGGGGAGGGAGGGGCTGGTGGAGGGGAATGAAGAGGTGGAGGTAGGGGGAGGTGGAGGGGAATGGAGAGGGGGAGGGAGGGGGTGGGGGATGGGAATGAAACGGGGGAGGGAGGGGGTGGTCCAGGGGAATGAAAAGGGGGAGGGAGGGGGTGGTGGAGGGGAATGAAGAATGGGACGAAGGGGGATGTGGACTGGAATGAAGAGGGGGAGGGACGGGTCGGTGGTTGGGAATGAAGAGGCGGAGGGAGGGTGTGGTGGAGGGTAATGAAGAGGGGAGGGAGCGGGATTGTGGAGGGGAATGAAGAGGGGGAGGGATGGGGAGGTGGAGGGGAATGAAGAGGAGTAGGGAGCAGGGAGCGGAGGGGAATGAAGTTGGTGATGGAGGGGGTGGTGGAGGGGAATGAAGAGGGGGAGTGTGGGGGTGGTGGATGGGAACGAAGTGGAGGTGGGAGGGAGTGGCGGAGGGGAACGAAGAGGTGGAGGGAGGGGGTGGTGGATGGGAATGAAGAGGTTGAGGGAGGGGGTGGTGGAGGGGAATGAAGAGCGGGAGGGAGGGGTTGGTATAGGGGAATGAAGAGGGGAGGGAGGGGGAGGTGGAGGGTAATGAGGAGGGGGAGGGTGGGGTTGATGGAGGTGAATGAAGACGGGAGGGAGGTGTTGGTGGAGGGGAATGAAGAGGAGGTGGGAGGGGGAGGTGGAGGGGAATGAAGAGGGGAGGGAGGGGTTGGTGGAGGGGAATGAAGAGGGGGAGGGAGGGGCTGGTGGAGGGGAATGAAGAGGTGGAGGTAGGGGGAGGTGGAGGGGAATGGAGAGGGGGAGGGAGGGGGTGGGGGATGGGAATGAAGAATGGGAGGGAGGGGGAGGCGGAGGAGAAAGAAGATGGGGAGGGAATGGGAGGTGGAGGAGAATGAAGACGGGGAGCGAGGGAGTGGTGGGGGGGAATAAAGTGGGGGAGGGAGGGGGAGGAGGAGGAGAAAGCAGAGGGGGTGAGAGGGGGAGGTGGAGGAGACTGAGGACGGGGAGCGAGGGGGAGGTGGAGGGGGAATGAAGAGGGGGAGGGAGGGTGTGGTGGATGGGAATGAAGAGGGGGAGGGAGGGGGAGGAGGAGGAGAAAGTAGAGGGGGTGGGAGGGGGAGGTGGAGGAGAATGAAGAGGGGAAGAGGGGGTGGTGGATGGGAATGAGGAGGGTGAGGGAGGGGGAGGTGGAAGGGAATGAAGAAGGGGAGTGAGTGGGAGGTGTAGGGGGATGAAGAGGGGGACGGAGGCGGAGGTGAAGGGGAATGAAGTGGGGTTGGGACGGGGTGGTGGAGGGGAATGAAGAGGGGGTGGGAGGGGCAGGTGGAGGGGAATGAAGAGGGGAGGGAAGGGTAGTTGGAGGGGAATGAAGAGGGGGAGGGAGGGGTTGGTGGAGGGGAATGAAGAGGGGGAGGGCCGGGGGCGGTAGTGGGGAATGAAGAGTGGGAGGGAGGGGTGATGAAGGTTAATGAAGAGGGCGAGTGATGGGCTGGTGGAGGGGTATGAAGACAGGGAGGAAGGGGGAGGTGGAGGGTGTATGAAGAGGGAGAGGGAGGGGTTGGCGGATGGGAATGAAGAGGGGGAGGGAGGGGGAGGTGGAGGAGAAATAAGAGGGCGAGGCAGGGGCAGGTGGAGGAGAATGAAGAGTGGGAGGGAGTGGGAGGTGGAGGGGAATGAAGAAGGGGAGGGAGGGAGTGGTGGATGGGAATGAAGAGGGGGAGGGAGGGGGTGGTGGAGGGGAATGAGGAGACGGAGAGTGTGTGTGGTGGAGGGGTATCAAAAGGGGGAGGGAGGGGGTGGTGGAGGGGAATGAAGAGCGGGAGGGAGGGGTTGGTGGAGGGGAATGAAGAGGGGGAGGGAGGGGGAGGTGGAGGGTAATGAAGAGTGGGAGGGTGGGGTTGATGGAGGTGAATGAAGAGGGGAGGGAGGTGTTGGTGGAGGGGAATGAAGAGGGGCAGGGAGGGGGAGGTGGAGGGGAATGAAGAGGGGGAGGGAGGGGTTGGTTTAGGGGATTGAAGAGGGGGAGGGAGGGGGTGGTGTTGGGGAATGAAGAGGGGGAGGGAGGTGGTGGTGAACGGGAATGAAGAGGGGAAGGGAGTGGCTGGTGGAGGGGAATGAAGAGGGGAAGGGAGGGGTTGGTGGATGGGAATGAAGAGGGGGAGGGAGGGGGTGGTGGAGGGGAATGAAACGGGGGAGGGAGGGGGAGGTCCAATGGAATGAAAAGGGGGAGGGAGGGGGTGGTGGAGGGGAATGAAGAATGGGACGAAGGGGGACGTGGACTGGAATGAAGAGGGGAGGGACGGGTCGGTGGTTGGGACTGAAGAGGGGGAGGGAGGGGGTGGTGGAGGGTAATGAAGAGGGGAGGGAGGGGGATTGTGGAGGGGAATGAAGAGGGGAGGGAGGGGGAGGTGGAGGGGATGAAGAGGGGGAGTGTGGGGGTGGTGGATGTGAACGAACAGGAGGTGGGAGGGGGTGGTGGAGGGGAATGAATAGGTGGAGGGAGGGGGTCGTGGATGGGAATGAAGAGGTTGAGGGTGTGTGTGGTGGAGGGGTATCAAAAGGGGGAGGGAGGGGGTGGTGGAGGGGAATGAAGAGCGGGAGGGAGGGGTTGGTGGAGGGGAATGAAGAGGGGGAGGGAGGGGGAGGTGGAGGCTAATGGAGAGGTGGAGGGTGGGTTTGATGGAGGTGAATGAAGAGGGGAGGGAGGTGTTGGTGGAGGGGAATGAAGAGGGGGAGGGAGGGGGAGGTGGAGGGGAAGGAAAAGTGGTAGGGAGGGGTTGGTGGAGGGGAATGAAGAGGGGGAGGGAGGGGGATTGTGGAGGGGAATGAAGAGGGGGAGGGAGGGGGAGGTGGAGGGGAATGAAGAGGAGTAGGGAGCAGGTAGCGGAGGGGAATGAAGAGGGTGACGGAGGGGGTGGTGGAGGGGAATGAAGAGGGGGAGTGTGGGGGTGGTGGATGGGAACGAAGAGGAGGTGGGAGGGGGTGGTGGAGGGGAATGAAGAGGTGGAGGGAGGGGGTGGTGGATTGGAATGAAGAGGTGGAGGGACGGGGTGGTGGAGGGGAATAAAGTGGGGGAGGGAGGGGGAGGTGGAAGGGAATGAAGAAGGGGAGGGAGTGGGTGGTGTAGGGGGATGAAGAGGGGGATGGAGGCGGAGGTGGAGGGGAATGAAGGGGGGTTGGGACGGGGTGGTGGAGGGGAATGAAGAGGGGGTGGGACGGCAGGTGGAGGGTAATGAAGAGGGGGAGGGAGGGGTTGGTGTTGGTGAATGAAGAGGGGAGGGAGGGGTTGGTGGAGGGGAATGAAGAGGGGGAGGGTAGGGTAGTTGGAGGGGAATGAAGAGGGGGAGGGAGGGGTTGGTGGAGGGAAATGAAGAGGTGGAGGGCGGGGGCGGTAGTGGGGAATGAACGGGGGGAGGGAGGGGTGATGAAGGTTAATGAAGTGTGGGAGGGAGGGGGAGGTGCAGGGGAATGAAGAGGCGGGGAGGGTGTGGTGGAGGGGAATGAGGAGAGGGACGGAGGTGGTGGTGGAGGGGAATGAAGAAGGGGAGGAAGGGGGAGTTGCAGAGGAATGAAGAGGGGGAGGGAGGGCGTGGAGGATGGGAATGAAGACGGGGACGGAGGCGGAGGTGGAGGGGAATGAAGGGGGGTTGGGACGGGGTGGTGGAGGGGAATGAAGAGGGGGTGGGAGGGGCAGGTGGAGGGGAATGAAGAGGGGGAGGGTAGGGTAGTTGGAGGGGAATGAAGAGGGGGAGGGAGGGGTTGGTGGAGGGGAATGAAGAGGGGGAGGGCCGGGGGCGGTAGTGGGGAATGAACAGTGGGAGGGAGGGGTGATGAAGTTTAATGAAGAGGGCGAGTGATGGGCTGGTGGAGGGGTATGAAGACAGGGAGGGAGGGGGAGGTGGAGGGGGTATGAAGAGGGGGAGGGAGGGGGTGGCGGATGGGAATGAAGAGGGGGAGGGAGGGGGAGGTGGAGGAGAAATAAGAGGCGAGGCAGGGGAAGGTGGAGGAGAATGAAGAGTGGGAGGGAGTGGGAGGTGGAGGGGAATGAAGAAGGGAGGGAGGTAGTGGTGGATGGGGGTGAAGAGGGGGAGGGAGGGGGTGGTGGAGGGGAATGAGGAGAGGGAGAGTGTGTGTGGTGGAGGGGTATCAAAAGGGGGAGGGAGGCGGTGGTGGAGGGGAATGAAGAGCGGGAGGGAGGGGTTGGTGGAGGGGAATGAAGAGGGGGAGGGTGGGGTTGATGGAGGTGAATGAAGAGGGGAGGGATGTGTTGGTGGAGGGGAATGAAGAGGGGGAGGGAGGGGGAGGTGGAGGGGAATGAAGAGGGGGAGGGAGGGTGTGGTGGTGGGGAATGAAGAGGGGGAGGGAGGTGGTGGTGAAGGGGAATGAAGAGGGGAAGGGAGTAGCTGGTGGAGGGGAATTAAGAGGGGGAGGGAGGGGATGGTGGATGGGAATGAAGAGGGGGAGGGAGGGGGTGGTGGAGGGGAATGAAACGGGGGAGGGAGGGGGAGGTCCAGGGGAATGAAAAGGGGGAGGGAGGGGGTGGTGGAGGGGAATGAAGAATGGGACGAAGGGGGACGTGGACTGGAATGAAGAGGGGGAGGGACGGGTCGGTGGTTGGGAATGAAGAGGGGAGGGAGGGGGTGGTGGAGGGTAATGAAGAGGGGAGGGAGGGGGATTGTGAAGGGGAATGCAGAGGGGGAGGGAGGGGGTGGTGGAGGGGAATGAGGAGAGGGAGAGTGTGTGTGGTGGAGGGGTATCAAAAGGGGGAGGGAGGCGGTGGTGGAGGGGAATGAAGAGCGGGAGGGAGGGGTTGGTGGAGGGGAATGAAGAGGGGGAGGGTGGGGTTGATGGAGGTGAATGAAGAGGGGAGGGAGGTGTTGGTGGAGGGGAATGAAGAGGGGGAGGGAGGGAGAGGTGGAGGGGAATGAAGAGGGGGTGGGAGGGGGTGGTGGTGGGGAATGAAGAGGGGGAGGGAGGTGGTGGTGAAGGGGAATGAAGAGGGGAAGGGAGTGGCTGGTGGAGGGGAATTAAGAGGGGGAGGGAGGGGATGGTGGATGGGAATGAAGAGGGGGAGGGAGGGGGTGGTGGAGGGGAATGAAACGGGGGAGGGAGGGGGAGGTCCAGGGGAATGAAAAGGGGGAGGGAGGGGGTGGTGGAGGGGAATGAAGAATGGGACGAAGGGGGACGTGGACTGGAATGAAGAGGGGGAGGGACGGGTCGGTGGTTGGGAATGAAGAGGGGGAGGGAGGGGGTGGTGGAGGGTAATGAAGAGGGGAGGGAGGGGGATTGTGAAGGGGAATGCAGAGGGGGAGGGAGGGGGAGGTGGAGGGGAATGAAGAGGGGGAGTGTTGGGGTGGTGGATGGGAACGAACAGGAGGTGGGAGGGGGTGGTGCAGGGGAATGAATAGGTGGAGGGAGGGGGTCGTGGATGGGAATGAAGAGGTTGAGGGAGGGTGTTGTGGAGGGGAATAAAGTGGGGGAGGGAGGGGGTGGTGGAGGGGAATGAGGAGAGGGTGTGTGGTGGAGGGGTATCAAAAGGGGGAGGGAGTGGGTGGTGGAGGGAAATGAAGAGCGGGAGGGAGGGGTTGGTGGAGGGGAATGAAGAGGGGGAGGGAGGGGGACGTGGAGGGTAATGGAGAGGGGGTGGGTGGGGTTGATGGAGGTGAATGAAGAGGGGAGGGAGGTGTTGGTGGAGGGGAATGAAGAGGGGGAGGGAGGGGGAGGGGGAGGGGAATGAAAAGGGGGAGGGAGGTGTTGGTGGAGGGGAATGAAGAGGGGGAGGGAGGGGGATTGTGGAGGGGAATGAAGAGGTGGAGGGAGGGGGAGGTGGAGGGGAATGAAGAGGAGTAGGGAGCAGGTAGCGGAGGGGAATGAAGAGGTTGACGGAGGGGGTGGTGGAGGGGAATGAAGAGGGGGAGTGTGGGGGTGGTGGATGTGAACGAAGAGGAGGTGGGAGGGGGTGGTGGAGGGGAATAAAGTGGGGGAGGGAGGGGGAGGTGGAAGGGAATGAAGAAGGGGAGGGAGTGGGTTGTGTAGGGGGATGAAGAGGGGGACGGAGGTGGAGGTGGAGGGGAATGAAGGGGGGTTGGGACGGGGTGGTGGAGGGGAATGAAGAGGGGGTGGGAGGGGCAGGTGGAGGGTAATGAAGAGGGGGAGGGAGGGGTTGGTGTTGGTGAATGAAGAGGGGAGGGAGGGGTTGGTGGAGGGGAATGAAGAGGGGGAGGGTAGGGTAGTTGGAGGGGAATGAAGAGGTGGAGGGAGGGGTTGGTGGAGGGGAATGAAGAGGTGGAGGGCGGGGGCGGTAGTGGGGAATGAACAGGGGGAGGGAGGGGTGATGAAGGTTAATGAAGAGGGGGAGGGATGGGCTGGTGGAGGGGAATGAAGACACGGAGGGAGGCGGAGGTGGAGGGGGTATGAAGAGGGGGAGGGAGGGGGTGGCGGATGGGAATGAAGAGGGGAGGGAGGGGGAGGTGGAGGAGAAAGAAGAGGGCGAGGCAGGGGGAGGTGGAGGAGAATGAAGAGTGGGAGGGAGGGGGAGGTGCAGCGGAATGAAGAGGAGGGGAGGGTGTGGTGGAGGGGAATGAGGAGAGGGAGAGAGGTGGTGGTGGAGGGGAATGAAGAAGGGGAGGAAGGGGGAGTTGAAAAGGAATGAAGAGGGGGAGGGAGGGCGTGGAGCATCGAATGAAGAGGGGGAGGGAGGGGATGGAGGAAGAGATATGTGGGGGTGGGAGGGGGAGGTGGAGGAGAAAGAAGAGGGGGAGGGAGGGGGAGGTGGAGGAGAATGAAGACGGGGAGCGAGGGGGAGGTGGAGGAGAAATAAGAGGGCGAGGCGGGGGAGGTGGAGGAAAATGAAGAGTGGGAGGGAGGGGGAGGTGCAGGGGAATGAACAGGCGGGGAGGGTGTGGTGGAGGGGAATGAGGAGAGGGAGGGAGGTGGTGGTGGAGGGGAATGAAGAAGGGGAGGAAGGGGGAGTTGGAGAGGAATGAAGAGGGGAGGGAGGGCGTGGAGGATGGGAATGAAGACGGGGAGGGAAGGGGAGGTGGAGGGGAATGAAGAGGGGGAGGGAGAGGATGGAGGAAGGGAATGAAGTGGGGGAGGGAGGGGGAGGTGGAGGAGAAAGAAGCGGGGGAGGGAGGGGGCGGTGGAGGAGAATGAAGAGGGGAAGAGGGGGTGGTGGATGGGAATGAAGAGGGGGAGGGAGGGGGTGGTGGAAGGGAATGAAGAAGGGGAGGGAGTGGGAGGTGTTGGGGGATGTAGAGGGGGACGGAGGCGGAGGTGGAGGGGAATGAAGGGGGGTTGGGACGGGTTGGTGGACGGGAATGAAGAGGGAGTGGGAGGGGCAGGTGGAGGGGAATGAAGAGGGGGAGGGTAGGGTTGTTGGAGGGGAATGAAGAGGGGGAGGGAGGGGTTGGTGGAGGGGAATGAAGAGGGGGAGGGCCGCGGGCGGTAGTGGGGAATGAACAGGGGGAGGGAGGGGTGATGAAGGTTAATGAAGAGGGGGAGTGAAGGGCTGGTGGATGGGAATGAAGAGGGGGAGGGAGGGGTTGGTGGAGGGGAATTAAGAGGGGGAGGGCGGGGTCGGTAGTGGGGAATGAACAGGGGGAGGGAGGGGTGATGAAGGTTAATGAAGAGGGGGAGGGATGGGCTGGTGGAGGGGAATGAAGACAGGGAGGGAGGGGGAGGTTGAGGGGGTATGAAGAGGGGGAGGGAGGGGGTGGCGGATGGGAATGAAGAGAGGGGAGGGAGTGGGAGGTGGAGGAGAAAGAAGAGGGCGAGGCAGGGGGAGGTGGAGGAGAATGAAGAGTGGGAGGGAGGGGGAGGTGGAGGGGAATGAAGAAGGGGATGGAGGGAGTGGTGGATGGGAATGAAGATGGGGAGGGAGGTGATGGTGGAGGGGAATGAGGAGAGGGAGAGTGTGTGTGGTGGAGGGGTATCAAAAGGGGGAGGGAGGGGTGGAGGAGGGGAATGAAGAGCGGGAGGGAGGGGCTGGTGGAGAAGATTGAAGAGGGGGAGGGATAGGGAGGTGGAGGGTAATGAAGAGGGGGAGGGTGGGGTTGATGGAGGTGAATGAAGAGGGGAGGGAGGTGTTGGTGGAGGGGAATGAAGAGCGGGAGGGAGGGGGTGGTGGTGGGGAATGAAGAGGGGGAGGGATGTGGTGGTGAAGGGGAATGAAGAGGGGAAGGGCGTGGCTGGTGGAGGGGAATGAAGAGGGGGAGGGAGGGGTTGGTGGATGGGAATGAAGAGGGGGAGGGAGGGGGTGTTGGAGGGGAATGAAACGGGGGAGGGAGGGGGAGGTCCAGGGGAATGAAAAGGGGGAGGGAGGGGGTGGTGGAGGGGAATGAAGAATGGGACGAAGGGGGATGTGGACTGGAATGAATAGGGGGAGGGACGGGTCGGTGGTTGGGAATGAAGAGGGGGAGGGAGGGGGTGGTGGAAGGTAATGAAGAGGGGGAGGGAGGGGTTGGTGGAGGGGAATGAAGAGGGGGAGGGCGGGGGCGGTAGTGGGGAATGAACAGGGGGAGGGAGGGGTAATGAAAGTTAATGAAGAGGGGGAGGGATGGACTGGTGGAGGGGAATGAAGACAGAGAGGGAGGGGGAGGTGGAGGGGGTATGAAGAGGGGGAGGGAGGGGGTGGCGGATGGGATTGAAAAGGGGGAGGGAGGGGGAGGTGGAGGAGAATGAAGAGTGGGAGGGAGGGGGAGGTGGAGGGGAATGAAGAAGGGGAGGGAGGGTGTGGTGGATGGGAATGAAGAGGGGGAGGGAGGGGTGGTGGAGGGGAATGAGGAGGGGGAGAGTGTGTGTAGTGGAGGGGTATCAAAAGCTGGAGGGAGGTGGTGGTGGAGGTGAATGAAGAGCGGGAGGGAGGGGTTGGTGGAGAAGAATGAAGAGGGGGAGGGAGGGGGAGGTGGAGGGTAATGAAGAGGGGGAGGGTGGGGTTGATGGAGGTGAATGAAGAGGGGAGGGAGGTGTTGGTGGAGGAGAATGAAGAGGGGGAGGGTGGGGGAGGTGGACGGGAATGAAGAGGGGGAGGCAAGGGTTGGTGGAGGGGATTGAAGAGGGGGAGGGAGGGGGTGGTGGTGAGGAATGAAGAGGGGGAGGGAGGTGGTGGTGAAGGGGAATAAAGAGGGGAAGGGAGTGGCTGGTGGAGGGGAATGAAGAGGGGGAGGGAGGGGTTGGTGGATGGGAATGAAGAGGGGGAGGGAGGGGGTGGTGGCGGGTAATGAAGAGGGGAGGGAGGGGGATTGTGGAGGGGAATAAAGAGGGGGAGGGAAGGGGAGGTGGAGGGGAATGAAGAGGAGTAGGGAGCAGGTAGCGGAAGGGAATGAAGAGGGTGGCGGAGGGGGTGATGGAGGGGAATGAAGAGGGGGAGTGTGGGGGTGGTGGATGGGAACGAAGAGGAGGTGGGAGGGGGTGGTGGAGGGGAATGAAGAGGTGGAGGGAGGGGGTGGTGGATGGGAATGTAGAGGTTGAAGGAGGGGGTGGTGAAGGGGAATAAAGTGGGGGAGGGATGGTTTGGTGGAGGGGAATGAGGAGAGGGAGAGTGTGTGTGGTGGAGGGGTATCAAAAGGGGGAGGGAGGGGGTGGTGGAGGGGAGTGTAGAGCGGGAGGGAGTGGTTGGTGGAGGGGAATCAAGAGGGGGAGGGAGGGGGAGGTGGAGGGTAATGAAGAGTGGGAGGGTGGGGTTGATGGATGTGAATGAAGAGGGGAGGGAGTTGTTGGTGGAGGGGAATGAAGAGGGGGAGGGAGGGGGAGGTGGAGGGGAATGAAGAGGGGGAGGGAGGTGTTGGTGGAGGGGAATGAAGAGGGGGAGGGAGGGGGTGGTGGTGGGGAATGAAGAGGGGGAGGGAGGTGGTGGTGAAGGGGAATGAAGAGGGGAAGGGAGTGGCTGGTGGACGGGTATGAAGAGGGGGAGGGAGGGGTTGGTGGATGGGAATGAAGAGGGGGTAGGAGGGTTTGGTGGAGGGGATTGAAACGGGGGAGGGAGGGGGAGGTCCAGGGGAATGAAAAGGGGGAGGGACGGGGTGGTGGAGGGGAATGAAGAATGGGACGAAGGGGAATGTGGACTGGAATGAAGAGGGGGAGGGACGGCTCGGTTTGTGGGAATGAAGAGGGGGAGGGAGGGGGTTGTGGAGGGGAATGAAGAGGGGAGGGAGGGGGATTGTGGAGGGGAATGAAGAAGGTGACGGAGGGGGTGGTGGAGGGGAATGAAGAGGGGGAGAGTGGGGGTGGTGGAGGGGTACGAAGAGGAGGTGGGAGGGGGTGGTGGAGGGGAATGAAGAGGGGAGGGAGGGGGTGGTGGAGGGGAATGAAGAGGGGGAGGGAGAGGATGGAGGAAGGGAATGAAGTGGGGGAGGGAGGGGGAGGTGGAGGAGAAAGAAGCGGGGGAGGGAGGGGGCGGTGGAGGAGAATGAAGAGGGGAAGAGGGGGTGGTGGATGGGAATGAAGAGGGGGAGGGAGGGGGTGGTGGAAGGGAATGAAGAAGGGGAGGGAGTGGGAGGTGTTGGGGGATGTAGAGGGGGACGGAGGCGGAGGTGGAGGGGAATGAAGGGGGGTTGGGACGGGTTGGTGGACGGGAATGAAGAGGGAGTGGGAGGGGCAGGTGGAGGGGAATGAAGAGGGGGAGGGTAGGGTTGTTGGAGGGGAATGAAGAGGGGGAGGGAGGTGTTGGTGGAGGGGAATGAAGAGGGGGAGGGAGGGGGTGGTGGTGGGGAATGAAGAGGGGGAGGGAGGTGGTGGTGAAGGGGAATGAAGAGGGGAAGGGAGTGGCTGGTGGACGGGTATGAAGAGGGGGAGGGAGGGGTTGGTGGATGGGAATGAAGAGGGGGTAGGAGGGTTTGGTGGAGGGGATTGAAACGGGGGAGGGAGGGGGAGGTCCAGGGGAATGAAAAGGGGGAGGGACGGGGTGGTGGAGGGGAATGAAGAATGGGACGAAGGGGAATGTGGACTGGAATGAAGAGGGGGAGGGACGGCTCGGTTTGTGGGAATGAAGAGGGGGAGGGAGGGGGTTGTGGAGGGGAATGAAGAGGGGAGGGAGGGGGATTGTGGAGGGGAATGAAGAAGGTGACGGAGGGGGTGGTGGAGGGGAATGAAGAGGGGGAGAGTGGGGGTGGTGGAGGGGTACGAAGAGGAGGTGGGAGGGGGTGGTGGAGGGGAATGAAGAGGGGAGGGAGGGGGTGGTGGAGGGGAATGAAGAGGGGGAGGGAGAGGATGGAGGAAGGGAATGAAGTGGGGGAGGGAGGGGGAGGTGGAGGAGAAAGAAGCGGGGGAGGGAGGGGGCGGTGGAGGAGAATGAAGAGGGGAAGAGGGGGTGGTGGATGGGAATGAAGAGGGGGAGGGAGGGGGTGGTGGAAGGGAATGAAGAAGGGGAGGGAGTGGGAGGTGTTGGGGGATGTAGAGGGGGACGGAGGCGGAGGTGGAGGGGAATGAAGGGGGGTTGGGACGGGTTGGTGGACGGGAATGAAGAGGGAGTGGGAGGGGCAGGTGGAGGGGAATGAAGAGGGGGAGGGTAGGGTTGTTGGAGGGGAATGAAGAGGGGGAGGGAGGGGTTGGTGGAGGGGAATGAAGAGGGGGAGGGCCGCGGGCGGTAGTGGGGAATGAACAGGGGGAGGGAGGGGTGATGAAGGTTAATGAAGAGGGGGAGTGAAGGGCTGGTGGATGGGAATGAAGAGGGGGAGGGAGGGGTTGGTGGAGGGGAATTAAGAGGGGGAGGGCGGGGTCGGTAGTGGGGAATGAACAGGGGGAGGGAGGGGTGATGAAGGTTAATGAAGAGGGGGAGGGATGGGCTGGTGGAGGGGAATGAAGACAGGGAGGGAGGGGGAGGTTGAGGGGGTATGAAGAGGGGGAGGGAGGGGGGTGGCGGATGGGAATGAAGAGAGGGGAGGGAGTGGGAGGTGGAGGAGAAAGAAGAGGGCGAGGCAGGGGAGGTGGAGGAGAATGAAGAGTGGGAGGGAGGGGGTGGTGGAGGGGAATGAAGAAGGGGATGGAGGGAGTGGTGAATGGGAATGAAGAGGGGGAGGGAGGTGATGGTGGAGGGGAATGAGGAGAGGGAGAGTGTGTGTGGTGGAGGGGTATCAAAAGGGGGAGGGAGGGGTGGTGGAGGGGAATGAAGAGCGGGAGGGAGGGGCTGGTGGAGAAGATTGAAGAGGGGGAGGGATAGGGAGGTGGAGGGAAATGAAGAGGGGGAGGGTGGGGTTGATGGAGGTGAATGAAGAGGGGAGGGAGGTGTTGGTGGAGGGGAATGAAGAGCGGGAGGGAGGGGGTGGTGGTGGGGAATGAAGAGGGGGAGGGATGTGGTGGTGAAGGGGAATGAAGAGGGGAAGGGCGTGGCTGGTGGAGGGGAATGAAGAGGGGGAGGGAGGGGTTGGTGGATGGGAATGAAGAGGGGGAGGGAGGGGGTGTTGGAGGGGAATGAAACGGGGGAGGGAGGGGGAGGTCCAGGGGAATGAAAAGGGGGAGGGAGGGGGTGGTGGAGGGGAATGAAGAATGGGACGAAGGGGGATGTGGACTGGAATGAATAGGGGGAGGGACGGGTCGGTGGTTGGGAATGAAGAGGGGGAGGGAGGGGGTGGTGGAAGGTAATGAAGAGGGGGAGGGAGGGGTTGGTGGAGGGGAATGAAGAGGGGGAGGGCGGGGGCGGTAGTGGGGAATGAACAGGGGGAGGGAGGGGTAATGAAAGTTAATGAAGAGGGGGAGGGATGGACTGGTGGAGGGGAATGAAGACAGAGAGGGAGGGGGAGGTGGAGGGGGTATGAAGAGGGGGAGGGAGGGGGTGGCGGATGGGATTGAAAAGGGGGAGGGAGGGGGAGGTGGAGGAGAATGAAGAGTGGGAGGGAGGGGGAGGTGGAGGGGAATGAAGAAGGGGAGGGAGGGTGTGGTGGATGGGAATGAAGAGGGGGAGGGAGGGGTGGTGGAGGGGAATGAGGAGGGGGAGAGTGTGTGTAGTGGAGGGGTATCAAAAGCTGGAGGGAGGTGGTGGTGGAGGTGAATGAAGAGCGGGAGGGAGGGGTTGGTGGAGAAGAATGAAGAGGGGGAGGGAGGGGGAGGTGGAGGGTAATGAAGAGGGGGAGGGTGGGGTTGATGGAGGTGAATGAAGAGGGGAGGGAGGTGTTGGTGGAGGAGAATGAAGAGGGGGAGGGTGGGGGAGGTGGACGGGAATGAAGAGGGGGAGGCAAGGGTTGGTGGAGGGGATTGAAGAGGGGGAGGGAGGGGGTGGTGGTGAGGAATGAAGAGGGGGAGGGAGGTGGTGGTGAAGGGGAATAAAGAGGGGAAGGGAGTGGCTGGTGGAGGGGAATGAAGAGGGGGAGGGAGGGGTTGGTGGATGGGAATGAAGAGGGGGAGGGAGGGGGTGGTGGAGGGTAATGAAGAGGGGAGGGAGGGGGATTGTGGAGGGGAATAAAGAGGGGGAGGGAAGGGGAGGTGGAGGGGAATGAAGAGGAGTAGGGAGCAGGTAGCGGAAGGGAATGAAGAGGGTGACGGAGGGGGTGATGGAGGGGAATGAAGAGGGGGAGTGTGGGGGTGGTGGATGGGAACGAAGAGGAGGTGGGAGGGGGTGGTGGAGGGGAATGAAGAGGTGGAGGGAGGGGGTGGTGGATGGGAATGTAGAGGTTGAAGGAGGGGGTGGTGAAGGGGAATAAAGTGGGGGAGGGATGGTTTGGTGGAGGGGAATGAGGAGAGGGAGAGTGTGTGTGGTGGAGGGGTATCAAAAGGGGGAGGGAGGGGGTGGTGGAGGGGAGTGTAGAGCGGGAGGGAGTGGTTGGTGGAGGGGAATCAAGAGGGGGAGGGAGGGGGAGGTGGAGGGTAATGAAGAGTGGGAGGGTGGGGTTGATGGATGTGAATGAAGAGGGGAGGGAGTTGTTGGTGGAGGGGAATGAAGAGGGGGAGGGAGGGGGAGGTGGAGGGGAATGAAGAGGGGGAGGGAGGTGTTGGTGGAGGGGAATGAAGAGGGGGAGGGAGGGGGTGGTGGTGGGGAATGAAGAGGGGGAGGGAGGTGGTGGTGAAGGGGAATGAAGAGGGGAAGGGAGTGGCTGGTGGACGGGTATGAAGAGGGGGAGGGAGGGGTTGGTGGATGGGAATGAAGAGGGGGTAGGAGGGTTTGGTGGAGGGGATTGAAACGGGGGAGGGAGGGGGAGGTCCAGGGGAATGAAAAGGGGGAGGGACGGGGTGGTGGAGGGGTATGAAGAATGGGACGAAGGGGAATGTGGACTGGAATGAAGAGGGGGAGGGACGGCTCGGTTTGTGGGAATGAAGAGGGGGAGGGAGGGGGTGGTGGAGGGGAATGAAGAGGGGAGGGAGGGGGATTGTGGAGGGGAATGAAGAAGGTGACGGAGGGGGTGGTGGAGGGGAATGAAGAGGGGGAGAGTGGGGGTGGTGGAGGGGTACGAAGAGGAGGTGGGAGGGGGTGGTGGAGGGGAATGAAGAGGGGAGGGAGGGGGTGGTGGAGGGGAATGAAGAGGGGAGGGAGGGGATTGTGGAGGGTAATGAAGAGGTGGAGGGAGGGGGTGGTGGATTGGAATGAAGAGGGGGAGGGAGTGGGTGGTGGAGGGGAATAAAGTGGGGGAGGGAGGGGGAGGTGGAGGGGAATGGAGAGGGGGAGGGAGGGGGTGGGGGATGGGAATGAAGAATGGGAGGGAGGGGGAGGCAGAGGAGAAAGAAGAGGGGGAGGGAATGGGAGGTGGAGGAGAATGAAGACGGGGAGCGAGGGGGTGGTGGAGGGGAATGAAGAGGGGGTGGGAGGGGGAGGTGGAAGGGAATGAAGAAGGGGAGGGAGGGGGAGGTGTAGGGGGATGAAGAGTGGGATGGAGGGGGAGGTGGAGGGGCATGAAGAGGCGGGGAGGGTGTGATGGAGGGGAATGAGGAGAGGGAGCGAGGTGGTGGTGCGCAATGAAGAAGGGGAGGAAGGGGGAGGTGGAGGGGAATGAAGAGGGGGAGGGAGGGCGTGGAGGATGGGAATGAAGACGGGGAGGGAGTGGGAGGTGAAGGAGAAAGAAGAGTGGGAGGGAGGGGGAAGTGGAGGAGAATGAAGACGGGGAGCGAGGGGGATGTGGAGGGGGAATGAAGAGGGGGAGGGAGGGTGTGGTGGATGGGAATGAAGAGGGGAGGGAGGGGGAGGAGGAGGAGAAAGTAGAGGGGGTGGGAGGGGGGAGGTGGAGGAGATTGAAGAGGGGGAGGGACGGGGTGGTGGATCGGAATGAAGAGGGGGAGGGAGGGGCAGGTGGAGGGTAGTGAAGAGGGGGAGGGAGGGGTTGGTGTTGGTGAATGAAGAGGGGGAGGGAGTGGTAGTTGGAGGGGAATGAAGAGGGGGAGGGAGGGGTTGGTGGTGGGGAATGAAGAGGGGGAGGGCGGGGGCGGTAGTGGGGAATGAACAGGGGGAGGGAGGGGTGATGAAGGTTAATGAAGAGGGGGAGGGACGGGTCGGTCTTTGGGAATGAAGAGGGGGAGGGAGGGGGTGGTGGAGGGGAATGAAGATGGGGAGGGAGGGGGAGGTGGAGGGGAATGAAGAGGAGTAGGGAGCAGGTAACGGAGGGGAATGAAGAGGGTGGCGGAGGGGGTGGTGGAAGGGAATGAAGAGGGGGAGTGTGGGGGTGGTGGATGGGAACGATGAGGAGGTGGGAGGGGGTGGTGGAGGGGAATGAAGAGGTGGAGGCAGGGGTTGGTGGAGGGGAATGAAGAGGGGGAGGGAGGGGGTGGTGGTGGGGAATGAAGAGGGGGAGGGAGGTGGTGATGAAGGGGAATGAAGAGGGGAAGGGAGTGGCTGGTGGAGGGGAATGAAGAAGGGGAGGGAGGGGTTGGTGGATGGGAATGAAGAGGGGGAGGGAGGGGGTGGTGGAGGGGAATGAAACAGGAGAGGGAGGGGAAGGTCCAGGGGAATGAAAAGGGGGAGGGAGGGGGTGGTGGAGGGGAATGAAGAATGGGACGAAGGGGGATGTGGACTGGAATGAATAGGGGGAGGGACGGGTCGGTGGTTGGGAATGAAGAGGGGGAGGGAGGGGGTGGTGGAGGGTAATGAAGAGGGGAGGGAGGGGGATTGTGGAGGGGAATGAAGAGGGGTAGGGAGGGGGAGGTGGAGGGGAATGAAGAGGAGTAGGGAGCAGGTAGCGGAGGGGAATGAAGAGGGTGACGGAGGGGGTGATGGAGGGGAATGAAGAGGCGGAGTGTGGGGTTGGTGGATGGGAACGAAAAGGAGGTGGGAGGGGGTGGTGGAGGGGAATGAAGAGGTGGAGGGAGGGGGTGGTGGATGGGAATGAAGAGGTTGAGGGAGGGGGTGGTGGAGGGGGAATAAAGTGGGGGAGGGATGGTTTGGTGGAGGGGAATGAGGAGAGGGAGTGTGTGTGTGGTGGAGGGGTATCAAAAGGGGGAGGGAGGGGGTGGTGGAGGGGAGTGAAGTGCGGGAGGGAGTGGTTGGTGGAGGGGAATGAAGAGGGGGAAGGAGGGGGAGGTGGAGGGTAATGAAGAGGGGGAGGGTGGGGTTGATGGAGGTGAATGAAGAGTGGAGGGAGGTGTTGGTGGAGGGGAATGAAGAGGGGGAGGGAGGGGGTGGTGGAGGGGAATGAAGAGGGGGAGGGAGGGGTTGGTGGAGGGGAATGAAGAGGGGGAGGGAGGGGGTGGTGGTGGGGAATGAAGAGGGGGAGGGTGGTGGTGGTGAAGGGGAATGAAGAGGGGAAGGTAGTGGCTGATGGAGGGGAATGAAGAGGGGTAGGGAGGGGTTGGTGGATGGGAATGAAGAGGGGGTAGGAGGGTTTGGTGGAGGGGATTGAAACGGAGGAGGGAGGGGGAGGTCCAGGGGAATGAAAAGGGGGGAGTGACGGGGTGGTGGAGGGGAATGAAGAATGGGACGAAGGAGGATGTGGACTGGAATGAATAGGGGAGGGACGGGTCGGTGGTTGGGAATGAAGAGTTGGAGGGAGGGGGTGGTGGAGGGTAATGAAGAGGGGGAGGGAGGGGTTGGTGGAGGGGAATGAAGAGGGGGAGGGCGGGGGCGGTAGTGGGGAATGAACAGGGGGAGGGAGGGGTGATGAAAGTTAATGAAGAGGGGGAGGGATGGGCTGGTGGAGGGGAATGAAGACAGAGAGGGAGGGGGAGGTGGAGGGGGTATGAAGAGGGGGAGGGAGGGGGTGGCGGATGGGATTGAAAAGGGGGAGGGA